>NC_141991.1:177950659-178251159 GCF_049901715.1 Pseudonaja textilis
GCAATATTTACCCTTCTCTTTTATATATTGTCACCACTATGCCGTTAAGATGCTACCATGGTCTTACAGCAAGAAACACTACAGAACAGCTACAGTTTTAATAAAATATAGCTATATTCCAGGAAAGTGAGCTACCTGGCAGTTGAAAGCAATATCTTAAGTCCTTAAAAAATTAACAGTGAAAAAAAAAACCTTTGTTCTAGTAGCAAAAGTTTTCATAAGAGCAAGTGCATAGTGGTAAAGAAACTAGGAGACTGTGAGTTCTAGCTCTGCCTTAGATATGAAAACCTACTGAGTAATTTGGGGCCAGTCACTCTCTCTCAACTCAGCCAACTCACAAGGTTGTTGTTATGAAGAAGATAAGAGGAAGAACAAGTTTTAAATATATTCATTGCATTGAGTTACTTACAAAGTAATAAAGGCAGGATAAGGGTTTCCCTTGCATATGCGCGGTCATCGTTTCTGGCTCTAGGGGGCGATGCTCATCTCCATTATGAAGCCGAAGAGCCAGCGCTGTCCAAAGATGTCTGTGGTCATGTGGCCGACATGACTAAATGCCAAAGGCCCATGGAACACTGTTACCTTCCCACCAAAGTAGTCCTTATTTTCCTACTCGCATTTTTTACATGCTTTCGAACTGCTAAATTGGCAGAAGCTGGGACAAGTAACGGGAGTTAACTCTGTTACGCGGTGTTAGGGATTTGAACCACCGAATTGCCAACATTTCTGATTGACAAGCTCAGCATCTTAGTCAGTGACACACACTCCCCCCCCCAAAAAAAAGGCAGGATTAAAAAATCTAATAAATATGGCAGACATGTTCTTGAGGAAAATAAAGCTAGAAATTGCACATTTGTCACATTTCTTATAAAGAAACAAGGGGCAGTAATACATACATTGAAGGAACACAATATCAAATATGATGAGCAATTACTTGACATACCTAGAACTCAACTTATAAGAGCAAAAGTGCTGCTAAATTATTTTAAACATGGGACTGAATGAAGGTTGTTAGGAATGTAAGTCACCTAACAGTTATTTGGGTTGGAAATATATAAACTAGGATAGACATTTTAATACTGTATCTTTAAGAGAATGTTAAAACTGTAATTGGGTGTGGTTCTGCAAATGGGATGGATGGATGGAGCCAGAAACCTGGGTTGTTTGGTCTCAGTGTGAGTATCTGTTTCTTCTGTTGGAGAGTGTTGCCGTTCCTCCTAATGACTGTTACTGATCATTGATGTAAGTCTGTTACTGAACTGTTTTTTGATACTGGACTTTGATATTTGGATTATCCCTGAACTGAAAACTGACTACTTTACCTGTGAATGACTTGGACTGTTTATCTTGGACTTTGCTTAAATGTTTATTGGAAGTAAAAACTTACATTTACTGTAGAGTGTATCTGTGTGCTGTGTGTGTGTTATTCTTCACCACTCTCACTATGTCTAACGGGGGATTACCTCAACAAAGATGTGCAGAGAGACCCTACTTTGAAAGATGCTGTGCATCAGGCTTCAATGTAGGCTCAGCTGCAAGTTTTGCATTCCCCAAAATTGAATTGTTTATTCGGGAATTAGCTTATTTGGCAGAAGACTTTCAGACATGACTTAGTTTGGCAGGCAAGAATGAAGCTATCTACAAAGTGAAGATTTCTCCACTGTGGGTTACAGGAATCAAAGCACTTCTATAGGCCTGTGGTTTGTTTGTTTATTTAGCACATGGCATTGAGTTCACAGATAACATTAGCAATATATAATATATAATATATCACATTATAGATAGAAAGATAGATAGATAGATAGATAGATAGATAGATAGATAGATAGATAGATATAGAAATAGAAATAGATATATAGATATAGATATCACATAATACTATGGTACGTGACATGTATGGTGGAAATATGTGAGTCAATTTTGTAAGGTATGAGGAATTCAAAAAGTTATATATGTTATAGGTTATATTTTGAAGCACATTGATTGATAAGAATAGAGTAAGTGTTCTACTTATTAATATCTAGGCTGTTTATCCAATGAAGCACAGTATTTATTGTTGAATAAAATCAGGTTTTTGATCCTGTATAAGCTCCCAAATGGCAGCTAGTCACTCACTGTGGATTTATTCTAGACCTTAATGAATCAATGGGTATTTGAACAGATTGTTGGTGGGCTTGCTAAACCCCTGTTTAGACTTTATTTGGGAATTGCTGCTTCTGGTCTCACCAACATCCTTCCTTACACATCATACTATTTTGCAGAGATTCAAGGACTCAGCTATCTGAATACGTTTAATGCAAAAACTAAGTAACACAGCAATCGTCAAATAGAAATTGCAAGACCTACTTGGAATAGAAGGAAAACTCAATTCTTGTCTCACTTTCACCCACCCAAGCCATTCATCATGGATCACCTCAAGCAGCAGTGGCCACCTGGCCCTTTTTTCTGACATCGTCACATGTCAGAAATGTGACAGTTCCCCCTACGAAGACCTTGCCCAGGGCTGCTTTCAAAGTCTTACACCATCCCTTGTATTGTCATTGTATAGAAGCCAGCTGGGAAGTACTCACATGACTCCAGGATGCTGCAGCCATTTTTTTAAAATGCCAATGGCATTTTGATTGGGGGGGGATGCCACAATGGTCATAAGTATGAGGGCCAGTCACAAAACACATTTTCAGCATTGTGGTAGCTTTGAACAGTCCTTAAATGAATGGTTGTATAGTAAGTCAAGGATTACATGTATCAATAAAGTCAAGATGGAGGTGCAGCCATGTACCAAAACAACATCTCTTTTGGAAATGACTGAAGGACATATGTATGTATAAAGGAAGATGAGACTTTGACTGTGTGGCTTTGATTGACATCTTGACTTTTTGATTCTCCTTACAAATGCTATTCATTGCACTAATCACCAAATCAGGTAGTGCAGCATAATGATACTGATCTTCCCATATTACAGCAAACCTTAACTCAAACTTGTTATCCTTTTGTAAAGTTTTGAAGACCTGATTGTTACCCCAGACCATGGTCTAGGTCAGTGGTTCCCAAACTTTTTCAGTCCACCACCCCGTTGGTGCTACAAACTCATCCTCGATGCCCCCCACCCAGGGATGGGATTCAAATTTCTGTGGTTGTGGCCTAATTTGAGGGTGTGGTTTGCTGGTAACGTGATTGGGTGAGTGTGGTTTGGTGACTGGCAAACCAAATACAAGTGGTCGTCACTTAATGGCCGGTTGCTTAGCAAGTGTTCTAATTTATGACTGGCCTCCCCCGAACTACTTGATCTGTTTTTGGAGTTTTGACAGCCATGCACACACATATACACATACTCTCTTCCAACCCTGCTGGAGCAGGTCATTGCACTAGAATCGGCAAAGCATCTCTGATTAGATTCTAGTAGTGAATAAAATCTAATCAGAGATGCTTTGCCGATTCTTGCTGATTTGTTTTATTTGTATTTCTTTATTTTATGTTGCTGAATTGCATTGACATGTGTGTCCCTTCTTGTGCACAACCCAGAAGCTTTTGTGATTCTTTGCAGCAAAAATTACCGACCTCTGGCTTTGCACTACTTTTCAAATGTGCTGGCACTGCCACATTCTAGGTGCCGGCTCCGTAGGTCCACCCCATTGAGCCCGCTGCACTGGAGGGACCTGCCCAAGCAAGTCTGAGCGGAGCAGTGCACCAAATCAATGGGGTGAGCCTGGGAGAGGGAAAGAGAGAGAAAAGAGAGCAGGAAGAAAAGAAAGAGAAAAGGGAAAGAAAGAAAAAGGGACAAAGAAGGGGGTGCATGGAGGGATGGAGTGGGGAGGGGGAGAGAGAGAGAGAGAGAGAGAGACCTGATGCATCAGATTGAAATGAGGCCTAGTTTAGACAGAGGCCCTTTTCCACATTGAAACATCTTTGCCAGCACCGAAACCTCTTTAGCTTCTGTTAAAGGTTTTGTGGATGAAACATGGCCAAGACTATCAGGAAGCTCTCACATTTTGTTGAGGCTTTAAACAGGATCCATTGGACCACCCTAAAAAATTACTTTTCCCAAATGTATTATAGTGCCAATTCTGAAGAAGGCAAAACCAAAATGTATTGGTAAATTATGAGAAAACACACACACACAAACAAACAAACAAACAAACTCCCTTCTAACCCTGCTGGAGCAGGTGATTGGACTAGAATAGATATCTCATTATCTTTCTCTTCCCTCCCTCCCTCCTTCTTTATTTCTTTTTCTTTCTGTCCCTTCCTTCCACCCCCCCTTCTTTCTTTGTCCCTTTTTCTTTCTTTCCCTTTTCTCTTTCTCTTTTTCCTTCTCTCTTTCTCTCTCTCTCTCTCTCTCTTTCCTCTCTCTTTCCCTCTTTCAGGCTCACCCCATTGACTTCGTACACCGCTCTGTTCGGACTTGCTTGGGCGGGTGCCTCCAGTGCAAGGGGCTCAATGGGGTGGAATGGGTGGGATGTTTGAAAAGGAGAGCAAAGCCATTCTGGCATTGCTGTCTTATTCCCAACGCTGCATTTGGGGTGGAGCTCCTTGCACCAGAGCATGCAAGTCAATGGGATGATCCTGCGGGGCCTTGCCTTGAACGCGGCGGCGGGGGATTTTTTCTCACCCCTGAATTGTGCTCTGCCGCTCACCTCCAGTTCCCCCTGCTGCCTCTTAGCACCCCCTGCTGGCCTCCTTGCCTCTCAGCACCCCCCTAAGGCATCCCACCGCCCCCCAGGGGTGTCTGCCAGGACTCATTGTTTAAGTGCGGCCTTAAGTGTGACTGCGGTGCACCTTGACAAAATATTCACCACATTGTGTCCGAATGTCCATCAAGAGCTCACACCGGTCCAATGTCTGATTTTTTTCAACATAGACCACCCTGTCATTGAATGGCTTGGTGGACTGGACATTAACATTTGAACTACTATAAGTCCATGTATTTGCAATACGCTTAATAAAATACTGCTTTACTGTTCAAGCCTATAAATAGGAATCTTCTCAGACTAACAATTTACAACTAGGTAAAACTAAATACATTTCAATAGCATTCATCCTCTTGTCAAGACTCTAAACTAATTCCCTGCTTAACTCCTTCCTTCGGCTCTGCCGGTCTCTCTCCAACAAGGGCAGGAAGAGATTCTCCTAGTTTAGTGAAGCTTGTCCTTTGTTCTTAATATCTAGAACACCTTTTTGGGCTCCCGTGCCAAAAATTGCGTGTGTGCTTGTGCACGGGCGTTTGTATGCCAGCACCCAGAATGTGCATGCAATGTGCACACCCCCCACACCCCCTGCGCATGCATGCTGTTGGAAATGAATCCAAATGACAGAAACTTGGATCGGTGAAAACACAGAGATTTTATTTTGTTAAGATGTTTGCAAAGAGCGGAGGATCTCAGCTGACTTCAACATGAAGTTTGAGCCAAGAACCACACCTTAAGATTTCAATACATTACATTTTATAGTTCTTCTATCCTGATGCGCCCCCCCCAAGCCCCTCCTACATCGACCCCGTAACTGAGTACAGCTAATCCGAGGCGCCTTATGGAGACCACATCATCTCCTTTGATACCTCTCAATGACCTCCCATCACATCTTATCGTACTTGGCATTAAAGAATGTTCCTTCAGCAGGGCCTCTTTCTAACGGTCTGAGAACAAAGAAATATCTATTCCTAACACCACACTTGTTACATATTAATGTAACAATGTAAAGCACATCTTCGTAGAACAACATGCATCTCTAACATATTCACCTATGCAAAGTAAAAGTCTGGTAAACTTAAGCAGATGCTTTGGAAAACAAAATCTAACTTCAATTGATTAAAGAAAGTTAGGGCAATGGTTTATCTCTTATCCTATTGTCCTGCTAATCCTGGAGGAAATAGGGGTGGCATTACTTGATACAGGAGGATGTAATAGATTGCAGGTACATGTTTAACAATGAGTAAATGTATTAGAAAATATATTTACAGTAGGATTACATTAAATAGCAAATATCTATAAAGAATTGTCTTCTTAATGCTATAATATACTATTCTCTTCACCTACATTTTATTTTTGAATTTTCTTCTAACAACCCCCCTCGCATGTGCTGCACATCTCTACACATGCACGTGCGATTCCCCTTGCACCATGTGTCTCTGCGCATGTGTGTGAGACCCCTGTGCATGCCGTGCATCCCTGCGCATGCATGCATGTCTCCTGTGCTCCCTACACATGCGTGCCAGATACTCGACAATCAGCTGTCAGGCGTGTGGCATGCACGCATGTGCAGTGCGGCTCTTCCGTGCGACCTCTCGCAGGCCAGCAGAAGTGGCTCTGTGTGCCACTTCTGGCACGTGTGCCATAGGTTCACCATCATGGATCTAGAATGACAATAAAGCACCTACCTAAAATAGTTAAGAGAGGAAGTGGGCAAACCCATGGCTTAGGCAGGATCTATTTCTCCAACTCCCAGGATTCTTATTTCTACTGGAGATTGCTATTTTATGATTTCTTTGCAGGGATCTTCTATATGGACAAACTTGTACGTGATCTTTGTTTTCTTCTTCATCCAGAAAGGAGTTCCAAAGAGCTAATCTATATATACATAGGCTCCTTTTTATGCTGCAGTCATTAGCTTCATGAAAGTAGAGTAGACTTTAGTGTGCCATACTGACCTAGAAATCTCCGAAGTGATGGCTCTATTTAGAATTTCAGAGTGTAGTGGAGGCGAACATATCCAACATACCTTCCTCCTCCTATTTTTGCCACAACAACAATCCTGCGAGGTGTTTAGGCTGGAGAGAGTGACCGGCCCAAGGTCACCTAGTAGCTTTCATGGCTAAGGTGGGTTCAAGGCTCTAACACACGGACCTGAAAACTAAAAAGGAAAAAGAAGAATATTTTTGTGGGTTCCCCACTCAGCAACCATTTTGGATGAGAATCGTTCACTAATTTCCTTCAGAGAAGTGTTAATAAGGAAAGAGAAAGAACCAGGGAAACAGTCACTCTGAGCTTTTTGAAAATTGAGGGTAGGAGACAATATCTGAATTGGTTGCAGTCTTGAAACCTTGCATAGTGAGTATCTTTCAGTATTTCAGTACATAATAGTTAGTGTGAAGTTGCAATGCAAAGAATTTGATCTGTGGTTTACTGTGGCCATGAGCTATCTTTCAAGTTGTGACATTTCTGATTTTGCCAAAAAGCCTCATGTAATAAAATGTTGCTCCTATCTGACATGAACTAGCTATAACTATCACTCAGACAGGCCACTGAGCACCTAAACAGAAGCTGGAAAAATACATCTGAAGTAAAAATAAAATAGGCTGTATCATGGACATGTTCTCCATTGGTTGTCCTCTGCACAACTGGCCCATAGACAAAGGGATATATCCAATTTGGTTGCTGGAAAAGTTTTTATCTATATATCGTATTATTATACTGTTTCAATCTTAACTTACTCCAAGTTTTCAAATGATTTTCAAGTCCACAAATATGTGACAACAGATAATAAAGTGAAACAAAAACAATAAAATATATCCAATTCAAGCAACTTCATCTGACTCTAAAATACAGAATAATAGAAAAACAGGATTGGAAGGGACCTTCCAACCTCCTGCTCAAGCATTCCAAACAAATGGAATGTCCAATCTCTTCTTTAAAATCTCCAATGTTGAAGCACCCACAACTTCTAGAAGTGAGGTATTGTTCTCATGTCAGGAAATGTGTCCTTAATTTCAGGTTGGGTGTCTCTTTGATAAGTTTGTTAGATCTTGTCTTGCCCTCGGGTGCTTTGTAAAATAGGTTATCCCTTGTTTTTTATAATACCCTCTTAAATATTGGAAGACTGCTATCATGCCAACCCTAGTACTTCTCTTTTTTTAGACTAGACATATCCATTCTAAAACTATTCATCATAGAACATTCATGATGCTGTAGCTCACTGAGAACAACAAAATTCTCCTTTCAGAAGACCTTCCAAAATAATCAGGTTTGACAGGTTTTCAGAAGATTATGAGGGAAGAAGCTACTTTTATCTCCAAAACCAAGGACTACCATAGGATGGAGTCGAGGGTGGGATTCAAATTTTTTAACAACCCGTTCTGTGGGCGTGGCTAAGTTGGTGGACATGGCTTGGTGTCATGTTATTGGCTGGGCGTGGCCAACTCAATATCACTCACATTGAGGCACAATATCACTCCTCACCTGGCCTCTCATGACTGTGGGGATGCTGCAACAGTCGTAAGTATGAAAAATGGTCATAAGTCACTTTTTTCAATGCCATTGTAACTTTGAATGGTCACTCCACACAAGCAAAGCACCAGCAAAGGAGTGGGGAAAAAACTCCACAGAAGTTCCTGAGATAGGAAGTCCAGTCCTGCCAAGAATGTCATAAAGGTCAACAGAGAGGCAGTTTCTGTAAGCAACACCAGAATGTTTCCTTCCTGCCTTCCTTACAGGATTAGCTAGTAATTTCTTCTAACAACTGGTTCTCCGAACTGCTTAGTATGTTAACAACCAGTTCTAGCAAATAGGTGCATGCAAACCTGTAGAATCCCACAAAATGACTACTGTTCTACTCACACCCCCTCTTTCCAGATATCCCAATGTATTTTGACCCCCAGTAGTCAGCCTTTGCCAGTTCATGTGGTTCAGTTTCATGTTGCTCAGTTTCATGTTGTTGTTAAGAAGAAAAGATGAATTCATAGAAACATCATTATCTTTAGAAAAAAGTGAGAAAAGAATATGCAGAATCTCAAAAATCTCCAATTCTCAAGTCACGGGGACCTTTGGGGAAAAATCAGGAATTACACTAAAAATAAACAGGTAGCTTAGTTATATTAGGCCCCTGAGCTGCTTAAAGTCAGGATGATGGAAGGAACACAAAAGCATTTGATATAAATAGTATTTCCTCCAACTATTGTAGCAGATGAACTAAATGATGGACTTGACAGAGTATTCTCTTTGATAGCTGCATTGTTGGGTGCAGCCTTTCTACTGTATACCTGTTCTCAGTCGAATAGAGTTCATTTCTAACTCTGAATTTAATCTACTTTACAGGATTTCTGTGAAGCTAAAATGGCCAGAAGGAAAATGCCCAGTTTCCTAAGAATGGCACATAAAAAGCAATGTTCCCTAATTATTAACACTTGCAGAAAAACAGCTGAATTAAGTATATAAGTCATCAGTGCATTCACCAGCTCCAATGTTCAATTTACCGAATTTCTATTTAAATATAAGTAATTATTAATAACTTTATATTTGTACATATAAACTTATATTTTATATTTTTACATATAAACTTATAACTTATGCATGCATAAACAGATTTGTATGTAGTATTTTTCCTTGCCTCTCTTACCAATGTTCTTTGCTTTTTGAAGTTCACACAAAATTGGTTACTCGGTAGTGATATAAACTTAGATCTAAGTCCTGATTTTTGACTATGGAAATTCTCAGCCATCCAGGTCATGGTTGTCCCAAAGGTGCTTTTCCAAGAGGCAACTGGACTTTCTGTTTTTTTTCTTTGAAGGTGTTTTGCTTCTCATCCAAGAAGCTTCTTCAGCTCTGCTGAAGAGCTGAAAAAGCTTCTTGGGTGAGAAACAAAATGTTTTCAAAGAAAAATCCTGATTTTTTTGAGGTTGGCTTTGGAGATCTCACTTATTCTGGGAGATCAAAGTCCTGAAGAGCCTTTAATAATCTCAATTAGCACTTAGAGTAGAGTTCCCCAAGAAGTCAATAGTTCATGAAGGGATTTTAGAATTTGTGGCATATGTATCTAATAATGGAAACTTATCAAAGAGAGACCAATTAAATCCAGTTTAATATGTTCTCCATTATATTTTGAATCAGCTGCTATTCCCTGTCATAATTTAGGCAGCCCTGCAAGTAGCAGGCATTACCAGGCCAAAAATGATCATCACGACCAACAGATGTTGCCACTGGAAATCTCTATACAGATAGTCCTCAACTTACAACCATTTGTTTAGTGACTGTTCAAAGTTATTAAGAGCACTAAAAAATGTGACGTATGACCACTTTTCTCACTTATAACTGTTACAGCATTCCCTTAGTCATGTAAACAGAATTTGGATGCTGGGCAACTAGCTTATGTTTATGATGGTTGTAATGATCATTTGATCACCTGACAAGCAAATTCAATGGGGGGAGCCAGATTTATTTACTGTGACAAGCATGTTACTAAGTGAACAACAGCAGTGATTCACTTGGCAACTGTGGCAGGAAAGGTTGTAAAATGGGGCAAAACTCACTTAACAACTGTCTCGCTTACCAACAGAAATTTTGGGGCTCATTTCTGGTGGTAAGTCAAGGACTACCTGTAATATAGTATATTTCAGCAAGGGTACCTTAAAGGTTATCAGGCTAAGGCTGGTTCCAGAAATGTTCCCAACCAAATCTGAGCTTTCTCTTGTCTAACCTTCTCTAACACTCCTTCCTTCAGACACCCTGCCCCCATTCCAGGAGGTCTCAGGATCTCAGCTTTTTCATCAAGTCTAAGACTGAGCTAGGATACCAATTTAACTCCTCCCGGTGCTTCATCTAATTTGAAATTCCTGGAGGACCTCTTTAAAAATCTTAATAGGGCTGGGAGCAGAGACTAATTAGATGTAACTAGAACCCTACATCACAATAAAGGTAAAGGTTCCCTCGCACACGTGTGCTAGTTGTTTCTGGCTCTAAGCCGCGGTGCTCATCTCCGTTTCAAAGCCGAAGAGCCAGCGCTGTCCGAAGACGTCTCCATGGTCATGTGGCTGGCATGGCTAAAAGCTGAAGGCGCACGGAACGCTGTTACCTTCCCACCAAAGTGGTCTCTACTTTTCTACTTGCATTTTTACATGCTTTCGGACTGCTAGGTTGGCAGAAGCTGGGACAAATAACGGGAGCTCACTCCATTATGCAGTGCTAGGGATTCAAACCACCGAACTTTCTGATCGATAAGCTCAGGGTCTTAGCCACTGAGCCACCGCATCCTATAAATATCAGAATACTGGTGTCTAAGTACAACTTTCCACATCAATTCTGAAATAGATACAGTGTTCTCAATTGAAAATACCAGCAAAATTTGCAAGTTCCAGAGACTTTCAATGACTTTGGGGGGGAAGGGTTGTTATAGTCTGGATATAGATATCTGTAATGGAGCCTCATGAAGAAGAGTTCTCTCTTTCTCCACCTCTCTTTTCTTTCTCATGCCAAGTTGTTTTTTTTCAGACACAGTATTTACTTTCTAGGAAAATAGTTGTCTCATTTGCAGAGAAGAACTATGACAAGGGCTGCAAAATGACCTACATATGTTATCTTATCGTGACTTATTTTTAATGGAACATTAGTTATCTTCTGAAATGGTGTTTGTTCTGGTCCCTGATTGATTTTGTTTTTGTCTTTTGTCCAGGACTGTAGGAAGCTGAACTTCGATGCATTTGTTGCCTGTCTGCAACCCAGCCTAAGGAAGAAAGAAGGAAAAGTTGTAATGAGATGAACCACACTGCTATCAGGTTTCAATAGAGACTTGAGTCTTTTAAAATGAATGAATTAAATTGAGTCTTTTCAAAATGAATCAAAATTTGATGACTATGAGAATAGCCACTGATAATTCATTGGGATATCTCTAAAGCCTTGGAGCCTGAAAGCTGTAATGTCAATATGGCCGAATATCTAAATGCTGAGTTGCTAAAAGAAATGTCCTTCCTCTTCAATCGAAGCAGAAATGACATTGATTCCTTTCAATCTCCAAGTGCAGCTGAGCATCATGTAATGTTTTGAATGGGTAAGCAGAAAAATCCCGCTCAGGCATTTCGTTCAGCATGTGAGGCTTCAACCTGATTAAAGTATGGGCCACCGCATACAACTTCTGCAAGCTCTTTTGCCTCCGTTAAAAATAACAACCGACATAACTGGGAACTATTTCTTTGGGGCCTTTGCCAGATGGAAAAGCATGGGCCAAGTGATGGAAAGGGGTATAAGAGAAAGCAATTTGCAATAGTGCCTCTGCCACCCCCTCCCCCAATAATAAAATAGAATAGAAAGTGCCACTATGAGAAATGCAAAAGAAATGCTCAAGCTTGCTGAGAATAAGTGCTTTTCCCACAGAGCTGGTTACAACACTCCATTTTGAGTGTTTTCTAAACATATACCATTCAAAGTGAAAAAGATTCCCCCAATTCTCTACCCTTTTTATAGGTAGCACAATTTTCCAAGTGTACTCAGAGGATATTAAAGTCACCATCGTTTTAGAGGAAGCCTGAAAAATTAAAGTATGATTAAAAAAAACATTTCTGAGAAATTTTGACCTAGCTTCTTTTGTGGCTCAACAAGAAATCAAGAATGAGACTGGAAGGAAACAGATTCTCCTCCTAGCCATCTGAAGAATCTTGACTTATTTGTTTATTCTTTCTTTCTTCTTTTTACTATGCTTTGCTTGAGAGGTTGATTGTTAAGATGTATACTACTGTTGTTTATTGATTGATTAGATTATGTACCATCATTTTCACTTCCCGTGACCACATCAATTTTCTCTGTGACAATCTGCCCATAATCTGGTCTTTCACGACTTCATTAGATCATGGTCCCATGAACTCTATGGTAATTGATTATGCACCATCAAGTCAATTTCAGTTTTTAAATTTTCTCCATGATGACCTGTCTCTAATCAACAACTCTTCCAACAGGGCTATCATCACCACTGTAACTGAACCCATCCATCATGCTTCTGGGTTAGTCTCTTCTTCTGTTCTCTTTCCTTCTGCTGTTCTCAGCATTCAAATCTTCTCTAGAGAGCATAATGTGTATGAAATATGATAATTTGAGCCTGGTTGTTGTGCCACTGCAAAGATTGAAGGTGAGAAGTTGAGTTATGTCCAAATTAATCAAAGCCTTGACATCAACAATATACAGAGGCCTGACTGATGCATTGAATGAAGGTGATGATTTTAGAAACATGGAAGGCCCATTATCCTCTCTTCAACATTTGTGGGTGGACCAAGATATATGATGGAACAATGTCAAGATGCTGTGAAGTATGGCAATGCTTCGTTTCTCATTATGATGACATGAAATCCAAACTGGTCAGGTGATTAGTCAAATCATCGATCAGATTTAATCGCAAAAATACTCAAAGAGAAAATTGTTCATGAAGTACCTTATCTGAACACACGGTCTTGCTTATATAAGTCTTGAATACCAAAAGCAGGGTCTGCCTCATTTGTAGAGTTTGCTGTGGCTTGATAGGAATAGCAATTGCACTTAGACTTATATACTGCTTCACATTGCTTTTTACAGCCCTCCCTGAGTGGTTTACAGAACCAGCATATTGCCTCCAACATTTTGGGTCCTCATTTTAGCCACCTTGGAAGGATGGAGGGCTGAGTCAACCTTGAGCCTGGTGAGATTAGATCTGCCAAATTGCAGGCAGCTGGCAGTCAGCAGAAGTAGCCTGCAGTATTGCATTCTAACCACTGTGCCACCGCAGCTCTTTAGCTTTGATGAAGTATCAAAGCTAAAAACACAATAATCCTAATTTGTGCAAACCAATATACCACACCCAAATGAAGATCCAGGGCTGGGTAAATTTGTATTGAAGTGCATGAGCCATAGTCTACATTGCCGCAGAAATTCAGTGTGATGGCAAAATGCAATAAGAAGCATCAAAAGCCATTCAATAAACATATAAGGTGTGGCATGATTCATATCTGTAGAAGATATATACACATATATACCACATTCTCTATCTCTCTGTCTCTCTCTGTGTGTGTCTCTCTTTGTCTGTCTCAGTCTCAGTCTCAGTTTCAGTCTCTCTCTCATAGGTAGATAGAGGCAGAGGCAGAGGCAGAGGCAGAGAGGGAGGGAGGGAGGGAGGGAGAGAGAGAGAGAGATTACAAAATTCAGAATAATAATAGAGTTGGAAGAGACCTTGGATGTCTTCTAGTCCAACCCAGTCTCTTCTTTAAAGTTTCCATTTGTGAGCACCCACAATTTCAGAAGGCAAACCGTTCCACTGGTTAGTTAGTCTCACTGTCAGGAAATTTCTCCTTAGTTGTAGGATAAATCTCTCTGTGATTAATTTTCAACCATTGTTACTTGTCTTGCATTCTAGTGCTTTGAAAAATAGGTTGACCCCCCGCTCTTCTTTGTGGTAGCCCCTCAAATATTGAAACATTGCTATCATGTTACCCCTAGTTTTTCTTTTCTCTAGACTAGCCAATTCTAGACTAGAGTAGCCACACCCAATTGCTGCAACCATTCTTCATATGTTTTAGTCTCCAGGCCTCTAATCATCTTAATTGCTCTTCTCTATACTCTTTCCAAAATTTCAACCTCTTTTTTATAATGTGATGATCAAAACTGGATGAAGTATTTCAGACGTGGTCTTACTAAAGATTTATATAGCAGTACTAATATTTCATGTGATCTTAAAACATAGAATAATAGAGTTGAAAGCTGATTCTATCCCTCTGTTTATGTGACCAAGAATTGCATTAGACATACACACACACACACACACTCCTAACACTGCACTCTTCTAGATAAAGATCTGATGTCTCGGATATGTTGGAGCTGTATATATGCATATCCATATACACATAGCCTCCATTGTCTTTGAACCTCTTTGTGCCAGAAAAATATATTTTCAACTTTTTGTAATGAGAATTAGAACTGATTGACTTTAATGAGACTGAACGTTATATATTAACTGATAATTGTCATTTACATCTGCATAGTAATACATGCCTTTGTTTAGCCTCTGAAATACTATAAAACACATTCTGCTGTCTGAAGCCAGAAGTGACTCTGACTCCAATAATAATAATCTGCTGTTTCCCTTTCTCAACCATTTAGTTTTCAAAACTGGGAGGAAACCAAATTATTGAAAATTTGAGTGAAATAATGAGGGGGGAAATAAAATAAAACAATTTAGCATTTCAAAAGGTTTATTGCTCTTGGCAGCAAGCTGTAACTATGCATAATCTGAGTCTGGGCGGGTGGGAATGTATCTTGAAATGCATCAGAACTAGGTAGCAACCTGTAATTGTAGCACAATGATTTGATTACATTGTATTTATTCAATTACTACAGCTTACTCTTATACACCCACTCCAGCAAACTGACAAGAAGCAGTATATCATTACAGAAGTGGAAGCCATACTACAGTTACTTAATAGTTCTCCAGCATTATAATTATTATATTTTGCTTTGTTCGGATATCTATCTTCCATACACTTCCCTGTAAAATATTTTTTTTTTCTGAGGGGGGAGGTGACAGAAGAATAAGAAAAAAGAAGGGAAGAAGGAGGCAGAAGGAATGGGAAGGGGAAGGAGGAAGAAGAAGAGAAGGGGGATCTATCAGACCCAGTCACCGTAACTTTACAAAACAAAAACAAAAACCTCCTTGCTTGGAATTGCCTAAATACTTAAGTGATACTCAACAATTCCTAGGTCCTTGGTTAGGACTTAAATTATTAAGTTTTCACTAGTCTTAGCCAGTTCATAAACATGTCAATGACATCATTTTAGTGCAACTCTCGCTGTCCAGAATCTCTTTTGGGATGACATTACATCTGTTCCCACCATTTCCCTACACACCAAGATTTGCTAAAGTTCATTCAGGGATTGTATATATCAAGATATTTTTTAAACATATAAGTCAAAGCAACTTTCTGAATAACACTGGTCATGTAGGAAGTCAAGCTGAAATGTAGAATCAAATCAAATTCTTTTGAACTGATTCAGCTGATTTGCATCTTTCTGCGTATGCAAAGAAATGATTTAATAGATTTTTCTGAATCAAACAGAGCATACAAATCAGATCAAGGCTGATCATCCATCCCCATTACATTTTTTTTTAAAAAAAATGATGGCTTTTGTTTTGAAAGGCAGATTTACATAAACAGAGCACTTTCTGCACAGCATTCAAATACTTTAACACCTTCCCCAAGCAAGTAGTAAGATGCAATTGTTCTAAAAACACTCCACTGTCTATTATTTAGATTACTTTCTGCTAGTATGTGCCATGGAACAGGGCTGTGCAAAATCCACAGGGAAGTGTGAAAAAGGCAATTATTGCATTTGGATTCACAGATTTGTTTCAGATCAGATGGCTTTGCATCAGAATTTGCAGAGACTGAACTCATGTCCCTTTCATTTTCATAAACTTCCTTTATTTCCTTTGACTGCACAACTTCTAAACAATATTTTGTTTCTAAGAAAGGGAAATTGATCTCATACGTGACAAATCTTCAGAGTAAATTATTGGCACTTATAGATTCTCCAAAACCCAACATTTTTATTGGGTTTACATGGTGTGATTTACACCATATGCATATCAAAAAAAATTGAAAACGATTAGCTGGCTAATCATCGGTATAGTAGCTATGATAATTAATATCAATCTTGCATTAACTCTTCTTATACTATCCCACAAGAGGTGAGGGGGAGAGAGGTTAAAAATGCTGAGCTTGCCAGTTGGATAGCTGACAGCCCTGCTTTAAGACCTGAACATTGCATAATGGGATAAGCTTCCATTCCTTGCTCCACCTCCTGTCCATCTAGCAGTTCAAAAGCATGCAAATGCAAGTAGATAAATAGGTACCACTTTGGTAGGAAGTAATCACTTTCCATGAACCTTAATCATGATTGCCACATGACTATGGAAGTGTCTTCATACAAGGCTGGCTCCCTCAGCTAAGAAATAAAGATGAGCACACACACACCCCCTTGAGTTGGACCAACTGGGCAGGGGAAACCTTTACCTTTACCTGTCCATGGAGATTCTCAGCCATCCAGGTCATGGTTGTCCCAAAGAGCTGAAGAAATGCCTTGGATGAGAAGCGAAACATCTTCAAAGAAAAACCCAAGAGTCCAGTTGCCTCTTGAAAAAGCACCTTTGGGACTTTCCCTTTCCCTTATACCATCCCACAATGATAGGGGAATTCCTGGTCAATTATTTACTTGCTTTTGTTTTTTAACTCTGTCTTCCCATTATTATTTGCCAAAATGTCTCATATCACTTCCAAAAGAGAGGCTGACCAGAACTAAATTTGCAGACAATCCTCAATTTACGACCGGTCACTTGCAAATGTTCAAAGTTACACTAGAGTCACCAGAGCCCCCCAAAGATCCTTGCAATCCAGATTTGAAATGCTGAAAACCATCCCTTCCACTAACAGTCAGATGATCATATTTTGGGTGCTTAGCAACTGGCCCACATTTATGGCCATTTGCAGTGTCCCATGGTCATATGATCACAATTTAGGATTATTATTATTATTATTATTATTATTATTATTATTATTATTATTATTCACAAAAAACAACAGTGTACACAGCAAATGAGATGACTATGCTGGGTTTCGTATCACAAATGACTAATCGAACACTTCCCAAGCGTTTAGGACTGCGTGATGTATCGGCGGATTATGCGAGCAGATCCCAGTAAGGTGGCCTTCTGCAGCTGACCAATGGTGATCTTGTCAGCGCCAATTGTTTTTAAGTGCCTGCCTATGTCTTTAGGCACAGCACCCAGTGTGCCGAGTACCACTGGAACCGCCTGCACTGGTTTATGCCAAAGTCTCTGCAGTTCGATTCTCAAGTCCTGATATCTGGTGACTTTTTCAAGTTGTTTCTCATCGATTCTGCTGTCACCAGGTATAGCAATGTCAATGATCCACACTTTTTTCTTCTCCACAATCGTGATATCCAGGGTGTTGTGTTCCAAAACTTTGTCAGTCTGTATTCGGAAGTCCCACAATAGTTTTGCATGCTCATTTTCGACCACTTTCTCAGGCTTATGACCCCACCAGTTCTTTGCTACAGGCAGATGGTAGTTGTGACACAAGTTTCAGTGGACCATCTGAGCAACTGTGTTGTGACTATTATTGTTATTGTTATTATGTCAGATATCAGCATTGACTTCTGGTTTCTTGCAGAACACGGCCTTTGTGGACAATGGGTTTGCTTCAGGGGTGGGCTGTTAGGGGTTCACAGGGGTTCGGGAGATCCTCTAGCTATGATTCTCCACATTTCAGAGAACCCCCAAATCCCACTCCTGGATAGCCCTGCCCACCCAGGAGTCCCCACATGGCTCGTTTTGGATGCAGGTAAGTGCAGGGCGCGCATAGAGACAAAAAAGGGCCTCCTGGGAGTTCAGGAAGGCCAGAAATGGGCCTGTCTGGGCTTCCAGAGAGCAAACCATGATGTTTGCTCAGTAACCACCACACACAAAAAAAAAGTTTACAAAATTGGGCGTGATCACTTGATGACCCATTTAACAACTGGCATGACTTACAATTGTAATCCCAGGCTCAGTTGTGGTTGTAAGTTGAGGACTATGTGCGTATAAGCTGAAAATAACAGAGACAGATGAAGTTTGGGAGAAAAACTAGAGGAAGAGGGTATGTGTGGAAGGGAGACAGCCCTGGTGGTACAATGGTAAAAGTGCAGTATTGCAGTCTGGAGTTTGATCCTGATGTGGCTCAAGGTCGACTTAGCCTTCCATCCTTCCAAGGTTAGTAAAATGAGGACCCAGATTGTTGGGGACAATACGCAAATAATGCTTACATTATAAACCTCCCAGAGAGTGCTATAAAGCGCTATGGGGTGGCATATAAGTCCAAATGCTATTGCTAAATGTCGATGGAGATTCTCCATCATCCAGGTCATGATTGTCCCAAAGGTGCTTTTTCAAGAGACGATTGGACTTTCTGGTTTTTCTTTGAAGACTTTTCGCTTCTCATCCAGGAAGTTTCTTCAGCACTGGGTGAGAGGCTGAAGAAGCTTCTTGGATGAGAAGCAAAACATCTTCAAAAAAACCCCAGAAATTCCAGTTGCTTCTTAAAGAAGCACCTTTGGGACAAATGCTATTGCTAAGTTCTGGAAGACCAGGATAAGTGAGTGGAAGGTGAATATTTATATCTGTTCAGATCAGCTTCAGGGTCTCTCACTCAAGAATTGCCTGACCAACATTTTAGTGGCACTTTATGCTTTGGCTGGCAGACAAGATCATGCTTTCTGTTCCTCAGTTTCCAGTAACTATTTTCCAGGATCGAGTATTTTCTTGAGGCAGTAAGGAGTGAGATAAGCTCTCTTGACTATTGCAAGCCATGAAGTTTATCTCCCTTTTGCTATTCTCTCAGGAAGTGTGCTGTGAGGAGAAAATGGTGAATTTATAATTACCGTGATTATGGATATGGATATGTCTCTCTGTGTGTGTGACCATCATCTGAATTATTTGTGAATTATTTTTTAGAGCCTATTGACTTATAATACTGTGCTGTACAGGTAGTCCTTCACTCATGACCACAACTGAGCCCAACATTTCTGTTGTTAAGTGAGACCCTTCTTAAGTGAATTTTGCTCCATTTTACAACCTCCCTTGCCACACTTATTAAGTGAATCACTACAGTCGTTAAGTTAGTAACACAGTTGTTAAGTGAATCTGGCTTCCCCATTGATTTTGCTGGTCAGCAAGTCGCAAAAGTGATCATATGATTCGAGGACGCTGTGCGCATCATAAATATGAGCCAGGTGCCAGGTGCCTGAATTTTGATCATATGTCTCAGAGGAGGTATTCAGCAGGTTCTGACCAGTTCTGGAGAAGCGGTAGCGGAAATTTTGAGTAGTTCGGAAAACCGGCAAAACCCACCTGTGACTGGAGATTTTACAGTGTCCTTCCCCTGCCACGCCCACCAAGCCACGCCCACAGAACCAGTAGTAAAAAAAATTTGAATCCCACCACTGCATATGACCATGGGAATTCTGCAATGGTCGTAAGTATGAAGGACAGTCATAGGTCACTTTTTTCAGCACCATTGTAACTTTGAAAACAAACTGTTGAAAGTCAACCTATATTCTAATATGTTATCGCTATTTAAAAATGTAAATATAATTTAAAGTCAAATACAGGATTTAGGCTTCTGGGGCATAAAAAATCAGGATCAGGAAAATATAGTTAACAACAGAATCCAATGTGTTCATTCACTTTGTTAAAATATCCAATTACTCATTCTATCTCTAGAGTAAATTAAATATATTAGAGTACACTCTGGTGACTCTCCTAGGTATGTTATTAGTATGCACACTACACTTCATTAAAAAAAATTACATGGATGCAACAGCCACTATATATATTTATTATATTTAGATGCCCAAATGCTATTGGAAATATAATACTAAATTACATTTTCCCAATTATGTTTTGCAATATTTATATTAGATTCTAAATATGATACACTTGAGCTCATTGAGTCAACGAACAGGGAGAATAAATCAAGTTTCATGGGGGAATTCAATTAAGAAAAGAAACGGGCTGACAAGGGAAGAGGAACGAGAGAAGAGGAAGAAGCAGAGAAGAGGAAGAGACTAATGACTCTTACTGATTGCATATTGTTTATAATTGGCACATAGCTTGCTGCTGAACTACTTGAGACAATTTGAGGGGACATATAAGGGAACCAGAGAACAAGCTTCTTGAACAAACAACTAGGAATTTGGGAGGACAGTCACTTTTTTGTTATTTGTTGTTCACCAGAGGAATATTTTAAAAGGAGGAAATGGCTCACATAACCTTAAGGAGAATTCCAAGCCTGATTTCTTCTCTGAAGATCACAAAAATTATAGATTTTGTAAGTGCCAGCTGAACAGCCCTCTTGGGTAGAAGACAAACTGTCTTAACACTCTGCCCCCTTTAGCTTATCTATAAAGAGGGACCCAGGAGAACAACACATACACACACAATGTCCCAGAATATAGAGCGGGGATGTCAAACTTGCGGCGTTACATTGTCATCACGTGACGTATCATGACTTTTTTCCCCTTCGCTAAACCGGGCATTGGCGTGGCCAGTGCATGACACATCTGGCCCGCGGGCTGTGAGTTTGACACCCCTGATATAGAGGAAAACCAAAGGTAAGGAATTGAGAGATGAAGAGATGCTACAAAAAAAACCCCAAAGTAGCAAAACAGATTCCTAGATTTTGGAATTGCAAATTGTGGATTCCAGAACTTCATAGTTGATGATGTTTCTGGAGCCAAGATAAATAAACCAGTGTGAGCAAATGGCTACTATGAATGAGCTTTAGCCTCCAGGATTATATCAACTGCACTTCAGAATATTGAAGAAGCTTTCAGATATCATCTTATATCTCCTTTCTATAACCTTTTGAGAAATCCTGGAGAATTGATATACAGTAGTTCCAGAATCTAGAAAACTGGAAAAAGGTACGTGTTCCTATTTTCAAACAGGATGCTATTGATACTTAGCAGTGATGTGTAAGTACTTGGAAATGACTGCATGGCTTGGCAGAAGCCAGATAGGTTTATCAAGAATAAAGCAAGTAAAACCAAATTTTACTGCAAAGGAATCAATTTTGTTGGCTATGGGAATGAAGTGGACTTAACTTCAGCCAAACATTTAATAAAAGTCTTCTATGATATTATAGGTATTTTTTGATATCCAGTGAATTCCATCCCATGCTATGAGCTGGAGGCTGTATGAATCTAATACTGATCAAAGCAAAACAATTTTTTAATGATCTGCATGTTCTGGTTCTGTTGATGCAATACAGAACTGTGTTATTCACATTTTTTTTATCCCTTGATTCCCAGTGCTGACTCATCTTCAGTCTGCAATCTACCAGAATCTCAGATCCTTTACAGATAATATGCTACCCATCCAGATGTCTTTCCTGCACTGGCAAAATTGAGTCTTTCTGCCTAGCAGTTTTGGCTCAGATCTCCTGTTTCAGGAACTGTTTCTATTTTCTAAGGATGAGAAAGAAAACTGCCACGAGCAGAACCATAGAAGATTTCCCTCATCGTTCCTGGTGCAGTCTACAATAAGCTCTGGACTGCTATGGAGGATTTCTCTGGGCAAATCTTGAGACTATCAAGGTAAAGTTGTAGAACAGATGGGCAATTTTTCTTCTTTTTCTACGAGGAACAATTGCTTCCTCTTAGTTTCCTCATCCACCATCTACAGATATGATTAGTATCTATCTTGGATCCAGAAAAATAAAAATGAAACACTATTCATAAGTCTTTACTGTTCTGCTTCCATATAACATAGAACAGAATAGAGCAGGAAGGGACCTTGGAGATCTTCTAGTCCAGCCCCCTGCTCAAGCAGGAGAAACCATACCATTGCAGATAAGTTACTGTCAGGTCTCTTCTTAAAAGCCTCCAGTCTGAAGGCCAGCTGTTCCACTGTCCTCACTTTTAATAAGTTTCTCTTTAATTCCAGGTTGCTTCTCTCCTTGATTGTTTCTTGTCCAGCCCTCTGGTGCTTTGGAGAATAATTTGAGTCCCTCAAATACTGGAATACTGTTATCATTTGAACTTCAGTAAAATAAGTCACTTGATAACTAAGTTTTCCTGAAGAACTGAAACTGATGCTTAATTAGTTGGTTTTTCAAAGTGTTGTCCAGTTAACAATTCCTAAACATTAGAAAATAGGTTGTGAGCATGCTGCCCTTGAATGAAACCGATTTGTACTGTGTACATTTTTTAAAAATTCCATGCTATATGAAAATGGTGCTTTTAGCTATTTTATATTCTTATGTCAAAACCAGTTGGAAGGACATGGAAACCTAAAGATTTGAGATGTACTAGGTTCACTCAGAAATGTGTACTTTTAGCCGGTAACATTGATTAATTTAGAAGCTAAGCAAAATGGGTGATCAGTAGCATTTGGTTGTGGCTGACTATGAAACCCAAGGCTGCTGGTTAGACTAAGTACTTATGAAACATCATGCAGGGGAAAAGAAAACCAATGGTAAACTATACATGCATGCAACTACCAGGAGCTGAATCTGACTTGAAGGAATGTATACATAGCCCTTGTTTTATTAAGTCTCTTTTGATTCTTCAAGCTTTGGTTTAAGGAACTGTTAGAAATACCTTTACTGAAATTCATCCAGCAAAATGAAATCATAACAGTAAATTCAGAAGCAGCATTGCTTCTGCTTTAAATATATGAAGGAGGGATAAGGAGAAAAGCTTACTAAAGTTAAATTTTAGTTTATTTTCCATGAAATGGGAAATATCTTGTAGCTCTATGAAGTTTATTGATTTAAGAATATATAGCTGGCATGTCCTTTTAGCTGGAAATAAGCAGGGGTGGGATTCTACCAGTTCAGACAGGTTCAGGTGAACCGGATGTTAAATTTGCATCTGGTTCACTGAACCGGTATTTAAACTCACCGGTTGGCCCCACCCCTCCCCTCCAAGGAGTCTCCACATGGCCCATTTTCAAAGCAGGTAAGTGCAGGGTCTGCGCAGAGACTCTGGGAGGGGGGAAATGAGCCTTCCGGAAGTACGAGAAGTCTGGGAATGGGCCTGTTTCCAGCTTCTGGAGTGCCTCCAGAGCCCGGGGGAGGCTGTTTTCGCCCTCCCAGAGGCCCAAGGGAAGCCTCCAGACCCTTGGAAAGGTGAAAAATGACCTTCCTAGAAGTTCCAGTCAGCCACGCCCACCATGGTCACACCCACCTAGAAACTGGGCAGCGAATCCGTCACTGAGATTTTTGAATCCCATCCCTGTAAATAAGCCTAACTAAATTTTGAAGAAATCCTTGACGTACAACCGTAAGGAAGCCTGCTAATTATGGTCATAATTCATGATAATTCATCACACGATTGACCCGACTTTACAACCTGTGTTTTGCAATGATTGTTAAGGGAACCTTTGTGTTTGCTACAGGGCAGTTTTGCCAAAAAGAAACAGAAATCAACATTGACAAAAACATCAATTGTGGTCACCTGCTTGTGGGATGCCACAAACAGACATTAAATGCAGACAAGTTGTTGAGTGCCCAAAATGCAGTCATGTGCACATGGGGGAGGGGCGAGAGCAGCAGTCGGAACTTTGGCACCAGTTTATAAATAATTTTTTTGGGAGAGTGTCCACTGCAACTATGAATGGTTGCTAAGCATTGGTCATAAGCTGAAGATTTCTTATAAACTTTTGTAGAGTTGGGCTAGCACATCCTTACTTTTTCAACATTACTCCATATAGATGTTCTGCTAGTGTTTGATGCATGAATCTATATAGTAAACCATAGAATATTTTCAGTACAGGTAGTCCTCAACAACAGTTCATTTAGTGACCGGCCAAAGTTACAACAGCACTGAAAAATGTGACTTATTACCGTTTTTCACAGTTATGACTTCTGCAGCAATACCCACTGGTTGTGTGATCAAAATACAGCTCATCAGTCTGGAATCCACCCTGTAAATCGGACATTAATACAATTGAGTGAATCCAGAAGTATTTCACGAGAAGAGTACTACACTCGTCTGCTCGCAACAGAATACCCTATATCACCAGGCTTGAAATTTTGGGCTTGGACAACCTAGAACTATGCTGCCTACAGTTGGAATTAAGCGTAGTACACAAAATTATCTGCTACAATGTCTTATCAGTCAATGACTACTTCAGCTTCAACCGCAACAATACAAGAGCACACAACAGATACAAACTCAATGTAAACCGCTTCAAACTTGATTGCAGAAAGTACAACTTCAACAATAGAGTGGTCAATGATTGGAATACACTACCTGACTCTGTTGTTACATCCTGTAACCCCCACTCCTTTAACCTCAAACTATCCACTATTGACCTCACCCCATTCCTAAGAGGTCTGTAAGGGGCATGCATAAGTGCACCATCGTGCCTACCATCTCTGACCTATTGTCCCCATTTATTCGTACCTATTCCTGTATTCTTACTCAGGTTCATACTTATACCTATTATCTTGTAAGCGATTGACAAATCAAATAAATAAATTAAATAAGTAAGTAAAATGTAGGTGCTTGGCAACGGGTTCCTACTTATGCCCATTTCCATGTCCCGAGGTCACGTGACCTTTTGCGACCCTCTCACAAGCAAAATCAATGGGGAAGCCAGATTCACTTAAGAACCGTGTTACTAACTTAACAACCTGCAGTGATATACTTTAACAACGGTGGCAAGAAAGGTGGTAAAATGGAGCAAAACTCACTTAACAACAGAAATTTTCGGCTCAGTTGTGTTGTAAGTCAAGGACTATCTGTATTAACACAGATTTTTCTCTCTTGCCAGTGGCTGAGCAAAAGAACATTTGGATATTTATTTGCAATCCTAGGCCCATTTACCTGGGTATAAATGCTAATAAGAAGTACAAAATTATTCTTAAATGATTTGATTTATTTATTTATTTATAATGTGTGAGTGTGTGTGTGTGTGTATTGCTATGTAAAAGAAAGTAGTGGAGCTCATAACACTACGCATGTCATTGGAAGGCAAATCACAAAACCGTGTCTCTCTTATTTTGGCCATGTCATATGGAGGAATTCATTGGAGAAAACAATTGTGTTTGGAAGAATTACTGGTAAAAGGAAACTTGGCCGCCCATGAACTCAGTGGCTAGACACCATCAAAGCTGACTGTCAACTCGTAAAGCATTCCTATACCTGTTTTTGAGTTGCCATAAGCAGAAGGGGGAAAAAAACCTGAAGGAGCAGTATGGCAATTAAAACCAGACGTACATGCTTATCTTACAAAGTTTGTAGCCTAGGCTATCAGATCCTCTGCCCATGAAAATCCTTCATTGGAGAATGTGATTGATGACACCCAGCCCATGAACATGATTTGTTGGAGAATCTGATTTATGTCACACGCAGAAGGAGGGGGGAAAACAGGGTCACAGGTGACCATAAATTACATGTGGCAGGGTTGGCTTCGTATGGGTCAATGCTGACATGTTGCTCCTAATAAATATTTTGGATTCTTTTGAAGCTTGGCTCTAGGTTCATGATTTAATTAGGGCAATCACCGGAACCCTGACACTGACATCAGCCAAAGGAGCATTGCAAGACTGGAAGATGTGGCAAGACCTGGCCCATAGAATCAGTTGGACACAATTGAATGGATATCATCATCATCATGTCAAAAAGCTCATAAATGATTACAAAGTGAAAATGAATTATACTTAGGCATGATTGGGAATTGGCTACCACTAGCATAATAACTACTGAGCAATGAAAACACTTATAAGATAGAACAGAAAAACAACAGTTTTACCTTTTTGGGGTGGGGGAATGCATGACATAACTTTACAAAAAATGTCAGTTTCACAGAATAGATTAAATATTTATGACCGAATCAGTGTACCAAAAATGCAACACTTATCTCTAGCAGGATGGCATCAAGTGTTTGGCACCAGGCATGTTTGATCTGCCTTCAGGCAATTTTAATAGTAATTTAAAAGTGCTCAGTGCTCATCACTTTATGGCAGGCTCTCATTTCAAGGCATTACATAAAATGATATGAAGCTCTTAAATCCTCAAAATACATTAGTATTTCCTGCTTAGGCATTTATAGTGGCAGACCTCTCCAAGTTGGAAAGTGTGAGACTTGCAGTGAAATTGTCTTAGATACCCTTCAGATCAGCCTCCATTTAGATGAATATGATTGTCTCCATTTATTAAAGAAGAAAACCTTTGCTCTACGTTACTCAATACATGGCAATTAATGGCCGTGTGTACCACAGTTCTAGTGCAAACAATGCAAAGTTATTGAGAGATAATCACGGTATTTGAACTTGGCTTTATATCGCACACCTGGCACAGAATGGTGTGCAAACATACTGCGTTTATTTCATACTTTAGTGTTGTGCTCACCCTCAGGCATATGTTTGGTCTCCCTACTTTAAAAAGTCTGAATACAACAATATAAGGGTTTAATGATTAATAAGACTTTAATGAGTAGTAGAGAAGCCCTTTTCACTTGCGTGAGATGTGGAGCACTTCTTACAAAACATTTCCAAGTCAGAATCATGATATTATATATATCTATATATCTATATCTATATCTATATCTATATCTATATCTATATCTATCTAATCTATCTATCTATCTATCTATCTATCTATCTATCTATCTATCTATCTATATATCTATATATATATTATATATATATATATATATCTATATCTATATATCTATATCTATATATATATATATATCTATATCTATATCTATATCTATATCTATATCTATATCATATCTATATCTATATATCTATCTATATCTATATCTATATATATAGATATATTATATATATATATATATATTAATTATAAGAACATTTACTAACTTATGTCAGGCCACCAGTTGTAACTCCCATCACTTACAGATACAGACAATCAGAGTTGGAAGGGACCTTGTAGGTCATCTAGTACAACCCCCCACCCAAGTGGGATATCCTACACCATTTCTGACAAATGGCAGTGCAATCTCTTCTTGAAAATCTCAACTGATGGCGCTTCCACAACTTCCGAGGGCAAGCTGTTCCATGGGTTGATTGTTCTCAACTTCTTCAAGATAGGCCAAGTTAAGATATAGTAATTCTAGGAATCATCTGTATTGTAGCAGGGTAGAATAACAGCAGCCTGGAAGCCTATCCAAGTTTCTCTCTGTTCCATCTTATATGAGATAAAATAAAAGAGGTGCTATTTTGAGTTGCCTTCTCATGCTTTCCGCTTTCTCAAGACTTTGTAATTTTTTATTTATTTTGCTATCGCCCTTTAAGGGCTCTCTCATCCTTCCCCAAGAACTTTACTATGGTAATTCATGTCATAATACTGTCAACTCTGAGGCAAACCTGGATGGGGCCATTTTTAAGGCTTCAGGGTTGCCACAATACAAAGATGGAATAGGGAGCAGGGAGCATACTTAGATGGGGGTTTTGTAGCCAAAACAAAATAGTTTCCTGTGGGAACTAAGGATATTCCAACAGGTGGCTGAAGAGAGGAGGAGTCCGGTTACCATGAGACCAGCCAGCATTTTGATTGGACAATGTGAGTGATTGTTGGGGGGAAGGGGAAACTTTTACTTTTAATCAGGTGAAAACCATGGGAACTTTCAGACTAAGCTTTCACCAGTGTGTGCCAATATGGTATCTCCAATAAAACTAATTGGCCCACAATGCTTGTGAAGACTGTCAGAAGAAGAAAATTTTGATTGGACAGAATTGGTGATGACATGTTTTCTGAATTTCACAATAGAAATGAATCATGTAATCCAGGGGTCCCCAACCTCTAGGCTACAGCCCACTACCTATTCGAAACTGCATGAGCAGTGGGCCAGCATGCACGCACCCACCCGCAGCTCAACTTGTATGGATCGAGCCGTTCACATGGCCCAGTTCCCCTGTCCTTTCCACTGGGCCACCAAGCTGCAAAGGTTGGGGACCACTGATGTAATCTACAAGCGACAGTGACTGTAGTTTGGAAGGGGCTGGACCAGAGGTGGGTATTCAGCAGGTTCTGACCAGTTCTGGAGAACCGGTAGCAGAAATTTTGAGTAGTTCGGAGAACCGGCAAATCCCACCTCTGACTGGAGATTTTACAGTATCCTTCCCCTGCCACGCCCACCAAGCCACACCCATAGAACCAGTAGTAAAAAATGTGAATCCCACCACCGGGCTGGACTGAAGCTGATTGCTGAGATCAGGAAATAAATAACGAAGTTATTGAGTCTGTTGACTGATGAAGATAGGAAAGAAGTAAAGAATTTACAAAGTCACAAAATATTCGAATGGCAACTTTTGTGAAAATAGTCCAAACAAACTCCAAGACACTGAAAAAAATTGGACATTTGATTTTAAGACTCAGCCTGCCAGATGGAGGACATGAGGATAAAAAAGTGGACACAACCTTCCTTTTCCTGGATATCTGGTAACCTTATTTCAGGCTCCCAATTAACTTCTAGATGGTGGGGTGGGCTTCAACTTTTTTAGAAAGGTGCTCTCTGCCCTAATGACTGGCTGGGTGGGTGTGGCTAGTGGTCATGTGAGTGGGTGGGTGTGGCCAACTCAACATCACTTCTTTGCCCTAATTACCTAAAAAAAGATATATACCAAAAAGTTATTTATTATTTCGTCCATTTAATTCTTAAATAAAAGATTGGGTGAAACCAGGCTTAATAGCAGTGACTGTGTGAGGGATCTTGGAGTCTTAGTGGAGTTTCTGGTGAGTTATGTGATTCTTATTATTAGGCAATTAATCACTTCTGAGGCTAGTGGCTATCTTATCTGATTTTTCTCAATGGCTCTCCCTCGCAAGCGCTGAGTGGATTGTTTATCTAGCTTGCAGCACTTTTATGAGGTGTGAAGTGCTCTTGGCTGAATGCCCAGAAGTTCAATTAAGCCTGTTAACAGCTTTCCCTTGCTGCTTGTCTTTCTGAGGTTATTGGGGGCTCTCTGAGCCCTGCAGAATCTTAGCTAGGGGCTTTCCTGAGCCCTTGCGAGCCCCCAGCAGCCCACCTCTGCTTCTAGATCTAATGAAAATACTGGTGTTTTCCTGTTTAGTTATTCATATTTTGGGAAGGAACACTATCACTATGTGTTGCTATCTGAATTCCAAGGTTATCTTCAGAAGCTGCTCCTTAAGGCCCTTTCATGAAGAGACACTGTAACTCTTCTGAAATGCACTCCTATCCTGGAAGGTCCCCTGGGTTTGCCCTCCCTGTCATTTCAGTGCCAGGCAACAATTTCCCCAGGCCTTTTAATCTCTTCCGCTGCTGATTTTTCACATTTTCACATTCTCAGTCACCTAGAAACATTTCATTCAGGCTGATGCTTTGATGAGTTTAACATGGTCAGTCTGAACTATTGGGCTTGGGGTGTTTTAGAAAGCTGTGTAATTTTAAGCCACTCTGAATGGTATGGCACCCTGGGTTTGAAAGGTGGCATCTGCATTTTAAGAAATAATTCAATTATTTTATATTTGCCCAGGGAAGCAAAAGAAATTGTATTTCCTTGCAGGAAATGCTGAGTGATGTTTGGCTTCCTGTACTAAATGGCACGGGGAGAGTAATTTCTTTTTCCAGCTCCAACTTAGTGACATCCCCTCAATTTTACTTGTCGAATAATAGAATAGTTAAAAGAAAATTGCACAGCAAGTATGGAACTAAGAAAGAACTAAGAAAGAAGAGCAACAGGCACCAATGAATATCCAATGTGCTTCCATTTGTGGAACAGATTAACTCATGGGGAGATTGACAATGTCTGAACAAACCAAAGTAGGGGGGAAAGGTTAATGTACATTTAATGTAAATTCAGTTCAATTAATTAAACCCAGCTAATATGATCATTCCCTGGAGATTTTACTTGTCAAATTAAAACTTAGATCTCAATTGTTAGATAGTGTTTGGAGCCTGTGGCCAAAACTTCTAGTTGTCTCTAGTTGTCCTCTGGCTTTAGGCTCCCTGTAGGTGTTACTGTCAATATAACCTAAATCTCAAATGTCACACTGGAAAATTTTAGACAAACTTTAGGACCATTATAATCACACAAAATAACTAAAATGGAATCTAATCATTCTATGATAGGTAGGAGTACCTATGTGTATTCTAATTGATGCCCCCCGTTGTGAGAAGATTAATCCCATCTTTATTGTCTGAAAATATTCTGGCTTTAAAAAAAATATTCCATTACAGAAGCAAATTTAAACTGGCTAACTGAATTGGTGACATTTTTTTCCCTTGCCCAATATTGTTCAGAATGCTTCCTCCCTCTTTTTGAATACTTTCATAAACGATTCCATTAATGCCAACCAAATTTGATTATACTTCAAACTTGGAAAGGACAATTATAGAAATAAACATAAAAAAAATTGAGAAAAAAAGTGGATTATGAAAGAAAAGATGGAAATAGAACAATTTTGGTGATCTATTTAAGAATATTGACAACGGGATTTTTTTTTTTCTTCCTTCAGAGGCCTTTTTCATTCATTTTTTAAAACACTCCCAGATATGCTTCTAAGACTTTGGAAAATTCTGACATTTTCAAAGCATCTTAAGAGTGTGTGATCCTTATGTAGTTTGGACAAGGGGAGGAAAAAACACTTTTCTGGAGCAATGGCAATTTGCTGGATAACTACTTTATACAATAGGAAAATGCCAAAGATGCACTTTGAAAAGAGCAATGCATGATATATATCAAAGTATGCATATTGCCTACAAAAGTGAAAAAGTACAAGTTAAAGTGCACTGAATAATAAATCAATACTTATCTAAGAAGAAAGAAATAAGACAATGGGAAAGCTTTCTTTGTACTGTGTTGACTCTGGGTGATTTAGTAGTGATGTCCATATGGCTGGCTTGGTAATATGGATGTGAAAATGGCTTGTCACTGCCTGATCTGATTGATTATGGATTGATTTAAATTTTTGAATTTTTCCTAAAACATTTCTGAATCTAAGCTACAGCCAGTAATTATATGTAATTATAATTATAATGTAATTATATATACAAGAAAACATGAGAAAATTCAGCCAAAAATATAGAAGCGCTAATAAAATCATAAAAGGACGCATAGAATAATGAATAAAAGGATGACATTTGTAGAAACTGAAAAACTATAATATAGAACTAGCTTTAGCTTCCAATCAGGGGTGGGATTCAAAAATTTTAACAATCGGTTCTGTGGGCATGGCTTAGGTGGTGGGTGTGGCTTGGTGGTCATGTGACTGGGTGGACATGGCTTGGTGGTCATGTTATTGGCTGGGTGTAGCCAACACAATATCACACACATTAAGGCACGCATCTCCTCGCCTGGCCTCTCATGGATGTGGGGATGCTGCAACAGTCATAAGTGTGAAAAATGGTCTTAAGTCACGTTTTCCAGTGCCACTGTAACTTTGAATGGTCACTCCATACAAGCAAAGTACCAGCAAAGGAGGGGAAAAAAACTCCAGAGACACTCCTGAGACAGGATGTCTAGTCCTGCCTAGAATGTAATAAGGGTTAATGGAAGAGCCAGTTTCTGTAAGCAACACCAGAATGTTTCCTTCCTGCCTTTTTTACAGGATTAGGCCAGTAATTTCTTCTAACAACCAGTTCTCCGAACTGCTTATAATGTTAACAACCGATTCTAGCAAATAGGTGTGAACTGGTAGAATCCCATCCCTGCTTTCAATATATTATTACAAATAGCCATATAGATCATCTATTGCTCATTTTTGGCAGAATATGTTATTTCAATGCAACAATATTTATGTAATATATTTAGGTTCTTAATGTTCTATTATTTTGGTGCTTTAGAATATTAATGTAGGTAAAAGGGAAGAAAAGAGTTGCTGGGAGTTGGTAATACATTTAAATGTATTATTATTATTATTTAAAACCTGGATGTACTCAACATGTATCAATGTTACCGTTTCATTTGTTCACGTTACAAGAATTATAATTACCTGACTTTTCTTCAAAGTTAAACATAATGAAACCTACAACCTTGCAGATGACTGCAAGGAATATCTCCTTCCATTCTCCACCATTCAGTCAGAACTGAAGAAGTTTCTTTGATCAGAAGCAAAACGTCTTCAAGGAAAGATAAAGTTGCCTTTTGAAAAAGCACTTTTGGGACAACCATGGCATAGATGATTGAGAATCTCCATAAACAATGAACCCTACAATTTCTTGGTTGTCTCTTATATAAACATTACCCATGTCTGACCTGGATTATTTTTTTTCAAGATCAGAGGAAATCACTCTAAAATGCCATTAGAAAATATCCTTTCTTGAAATGTCAAAGATCACCATTGCCTCTAACAAAAAAGGGCAGCATCTTTATTTAGCAATGGACTGGATGGGCAATTTTAGATGGGTTCTTATTGGAACATGCATTCTTTATTTAAATTTGTTGTCCCAACTCCAGTTGACTCTTATCTTGATGGCTATCAAGACTTCATTTGTACTGGTTGGGATAGTCTTCCCTTGAACTGCAATCTGGTGCTTGTTTGTGAAGGAAGGTTTTGGTGCTCAGTTGGAATTGTTCCCTTTTACTTCCCAGTAACTTTCATAGATTCAGAGTTGGAAGGAACCTTTTTCTCAGTGAAGGAGATATACTGCAATTAAGCATTAGGAATATATAGCTGTTCTGACCCTAGGGACAGGAGGAAATTTATTCAGTTCAAACTATTTTCATATATCCAGTTCTCACCTTTTAAAGCTACAACAGAACTTGAATGTATTACTGGACCAAAATGTAATGTTATTAACGTTTTGTAGCATGGATTAAACTAAGAAAAATGCATATAAAACATGCATTGAAAGAAAAGCAGGTAGAGAACCGTGAAGGTATATATTAAGGGAAAGAATCCACACGCACGCATGATGTTATGAAGAATTGTCCTCTCCATCAAGTATATGCATACACACACACACTGCTGCAGAAATGGACCAAGAACTAATCAATAGAAATTGTCAAGAAGGCAATTTCAACTCAGCAGTATGAAAAAGTTCCCCTTGGCAAAAAAATTAATGGTAGTGAAGCCAGTTTGTAGTTTGACTCAATTTCTTATTTTTCTGTTTCGCATTGTTTCTGATTTCTGTAAGTTTCAATATCAGAATAGAATAGAATAGAATAGAATAGAATAGAATAGAATAGAATAGAATAGAATAGAATAGAATAGAATAGAATTCTTTATTGGCTAAGTGTGGTTGGACACACAAGGAATTTGTCTTGGTGCAAATGCTCTCAGTATACATAAAAGAAAAGATACATTCACCAAGGGTCAAGAATCATAAGATACAACACTTAATAATAGTCATAGGGTACAATAAGCAATCAAATCATACTAGGAAACAGTCAATATAGATTGTAAGGATACAAGCTACAAAGTTACAGTCATACAGTCACAAGTGGGAGGGGATAGGTGCTAAGGAGTGATGAGAACATTTAACATTTAACCAAAATCAAAGAGTAGCCAGCATAAAAATCCATACATATTTTCATGCACATTGAAATATCTTTATGTCTGTATCTGTGTGTTTGTCTACGTGTGTGTGTGTGTGTGTGTGTGTGACCTTACATAGTAAACAATGTCATTTCTCTGCTGTTTTAATAGGAACAAAAGGTAATATAGATGACTTTCACCCATATTTTGTATTGGAAAAAAATTGCATTTTTCCAATATTTTGTATTTCTAGGCAATTACTTAAAAATGGGTCCATTAGATAAGATATGCACCAAGCAAAAAAGAAGAAACCCAACAAGCCATGATTAATTTCTCCCAGAAATTCTGACCTAGTCAGCTTCTTTGTTCTTGAGGAAGACTTTTTCCAGGATCTGCATTCTAGAGGCATATTTTACATCAAAAAAGTTGTGCCCATATACAGGTAGTCTTCGAGTTATGACCGCAATTGAGCTCAAAATGTATGTAGCTAAGTGAAACATTTGTTAAGTGAGTTCGCCCCCCATTTTACAAATTTTCTTGCCACAGTTGTTAAGTGAGCTATTGCATTTGTTCAGTTAGTAACATAGTTGTTAAGTGAATCTAGATTTCTCATTGATTTTGCTGGTCAAAAGGTCGCAAAAGCTGATTACGTGACCCTAGGACACTGCAGCCATCATAAGTATAAACCAGTTGCCAAATATCTGAATTTTGATCATATGAATATAGGGATGCTGCAGTGGTTGTAAGTGTGAAAAATGGCCACATGTCACTTTTTTCAGTGCCGTTGTAATTTTGAATGTCGCTAAATGAACTGTTGTAAGTCTCGGACTGCCTGTAATAGTTTTGCCCATATTGAATAACCATGTTTACTCCATGGAATTAAGGATTTCAGTTCCTAAAAGAAATGGACCTCTTACATTACATAAAGTTGTAAGGTGATTGGCTAATGTGTAGATCAGTATGTCACATGAACACAGTAAAATTTCTTCAGCTATGGCTAGGGGGTCAGTGATCAAACAATGTTGTTGTAACATTCAAGGCAGTGGTGGGATTCAGAATTTTTTACAACCAGTTATGTGGCCGTGGCTTGGTGGGCGTGGTGTGGCTTGATGGGTGTGGCTTGGTGGGCATGGCAAGTAATTGATGGGCATGGCAAGTAAGGATACTGCAAAATCTCCATTCCCTCCCCACCCCACTAACCTGCTTTCCAGCTCCGTTCTCCTGTGCCGGGCAACAAAAGACTCAGCCGATCAGCTGGGATTTGCGAGGCAGAGAATAGATGGGGGCGGAGCCAGTCTGAGGTGGTATTTGCAGGTTCTCTGAACTACTCAAAATTTCTGCTATCTGTTCTCCAGAACTGGTCAGAATCTGCTGGATTCAAGGTTTACCTCTGATTCGAGGCTCCAAAACTGTAGCCAGGATATTACGTAAAATGTAGGCATAATTCAACAGAAGATTATAGACTTCAACTTTGGGTAGCATCAAGACTTTCCTTTCTTTTATGAATGAATGATTTTCATAGACAAGATAAAATTGCCCTGGGCCCTCACCCGAATCATGGTTCATTACCCAGTTATCTTAGTTTCAAGTTTCTAATGCTAATGTAATCTTGCAAGATATGTAAAAGAAGATATTAGACTTGGAAATAACACAAACACAGATATTTTCATATCAGCAAGGCCAGGAAAAGGTAGACTGTTAATCTTTTCACCTTGCCCTGTTCTTCAATCTTTTCATAGCAATCCTTTTTTGTAGCATTGTCCTCTAAGTCTCAGGAGACATTGGAATTGAAAAAATAGGAAAGAAATAGGAAAGAAGACAAAACAGGGGTGAGTTCTGTCTCAAGGTGTTACAAGTTATGAAAAAAATAAAACAAATCGTTATAAGAATTTAATATTTCCATTTTATTGTGGTATCTATGTTACGATCTTTGTAAGACGGAACAAGATCCACAGTCTATTCATAATTGTTTATATCTAATCGTGTGGTAGTTCATCAAAAGGAAATGTAAACTTTATCAAATTTATATGTAATTTCCCCAGCAATACTTACTGAAGAGAAGCACAAGGAATTCTACCTTTGCACATTCCAACACTATTATGATTTATATGATTTATATATGATATAAATATATATTAGAATATTAGAAGAATATTAGAATATTAGAAGAACTTTATTGTCATTGTATAAGTACAACGAAACTGTGGATGCACCCCAGCAACTGTTCGCAATACAATAAAACCAAAGCACTTAAAAATGAAGATAAGAAAAATAGAGTACTCACATCTCCATTTGCAATTTGAGAGTACAATATCTACGAATATACACAAAACATACATCCAACACTGACTGTCACGCTTAGCCGAGTATAATAAATGTACGATATACAATTTGGAAGGTAGTTATCTTGACAGTTTCTACTGTACTGGATTAATCTGACAGTTCTCTATGAAATATAAATGGTCTATTATTAAAATGTTTAAAAAATGTGGAGAAAAAATGTACACATTTCAAGATAGAACATTGTTAAACTTGGAAAACAAATCTTTATAATCTTTAAAATTTAATTGAAATTTATTTCAACTTTTCATGCAGATCTCTTGTTTAAATCCTAGCATGTTAATGTGGAATTTGGATGGACTAGAAGCTACCCAAGACAAAGTTAACATGGACTGGAAACAGAATGAGATAACCATCCTTAAAAACAACAGAGAAGGATGTATTTTGTGCAGAAATTCTCATTGTCACATTCAGTAATTGCTAAGGGAGGTAGGAGAAGAGGATGTTCTCTCCTTAAATTTTACAAAAAGAATTACTCCCCGTAACAGAATGAAATCGAGTTGTTCTGTGGACTTAATTTCCCCTGCTTTACATCAGAAACGATCACTGAGTTGTTTTTTTACAAAATATTTGATATGTATGAAAATGGAGAAAATTCTTGTAAAATTATGAGATTGCTTTCATGTATACACTGCTAGAATTAATGGAATTCTGGATGGTACTATTTTGACTACCTTGAACTTCAGCTATGAGGGTCACATTCTAAAGGTCTGAATGTATGTTTACACTATAGATTTTCTCTACATGTACCAAGAGAATGCCTCAATGGCGCAGTGGTTAGAGTGCTGCTCTGCAGGCCACTTCTACTGACTGCTGGCTGCCTGCAATTTGGCAGTTGGATCCTTACAGGCTCCAGGTTGACTCAGCCTTCCATCCTTCTGAGGTGGGTAAAATGAGGACCCAGATTGTTGGGGGCAAGATGCTGACTGGCCTGACTCTGTTTCACCACTTAGAGAGGGCTGTAAAAGCACTGTGAAGCAGTATGTAAGTATAAGTACTTTTGCTATTGCTACTACTTTCTGCAGGTAAGGGGAAAATCAAAATATGATTCCCTCACCTTTTGGAGTTTGAAATGATGTTTTAATACAAAAACAAACAAACAAACAAAAAATCAATTGTCTCGCTGACTTTTTTCCTCTGTATTTCCATTGCATTCATCCCATCCCACTCTTCCACCCTTGTCCAGATGAACAGCCTTTCTTGCTGCTGACTGCGAACTCCGTTTTTGTGGGGAGATATTGAAATACTAGTTCTCTGTCATCAACATGAGATCCAAATGATTAAAATCTGGTATGAAGAAGTGACCTTTTGCAAGCTAAATTTCAGTTTATTTCCCTTTCTGTGGGTTGAAATTTAAAGAAATCACCAGACTTTTTTTCCAGATGAAAAGATAAGCAGCTAAGGATGTTATCCTCATCCTCATTCAAATGCTCCTTAAGTAGAACAAAGTGCTGGGCAAAGCATTAAAAAACAACCCTAAACATTCAGCTTTTCACACAAAGGTGGCAGAGGATAATGTTTACTTTGACAGGGTTTTTTTTTGTGGGGTGGGGTGGGGGGAGAATAATAGTTCCTGTAGCAGATCAAAGGCTCAATGCTTGATATGCTCATAAACATGACATTCAAACTAGAAACTATATAAAAGAAAGATTATTAAAATTATAGGTGGCTATATAAATGCAGAAGAGGGAATATTTTTTAAAAAAATAAAAATTGCTCAGAAAATACTATTTCCAAAGGTTGTGGTCATTATAATCTTAGTTCCATAAAAGTGTTTTCTTGTGACTGAAAGCTCCTGCTGACTTGCTTGGTTAGTTGTTGATTAACTATGCATGCAACATATGCAAGCAATTTTGCTGGTTGTAGAATCTTGATATTGATTCAAGAGACATCATTTAGTTTTGCTTCAAAATTCACTTCATTTGAATGCCAACTAAGGAAGGATGGCATAGTTCATTTCCATCCCATGTCATTTACCAGTGGTGAAATCTCCAACTTGAATGGGGGAAGCAATGAAAAGATTGGACAGCTTGGAGTCCATGCAGGGAAGGAAGAGACAGAGGCCAGAGGCCACTGCCCAGCCCACAGAATTCTTGGAGTGTTTATCTGGATGTTCCCAACAGAATGGAGTCAGCCTGGACAGATTTTTGTTAGTAGATAGTAACAATAAAAAAAGCAACTCTGATCAGCCACTGTGTTGTTCTGGTTCCTTGTGTCTGCCATTCCATTACATCACTTTAAAAATCTGCTCTGTCCAGAGGCATCCATCAACAGGACAGGGGGCAAAAAACCAAGGTGGTACATACATCAGTAAGTAAATATAAGTAAATATTTTTGTACACTATAGAAACATGTCAATTATCTTTTTTTTTTCTGTATTGGAGATCTGATGACTTTGAAGAAACATTAATGCTCATACCCTCTGGTTGTTCCATTTTGTTAAATTATACTCCAGAAATGTGAATTTATCTTTCTAAGAAGTATTTTCTATCTACTGTACATGAATTATTGCAAAAACAAGATGGTTGTATGTACTTAGAAAAAGATCTCTGTACCACAGACTGGCTTGATTATCTATCTGTCTGTCTGTCTGTCTGTCTGTCTACCTACCTATCTATCATCTACCTACCTATCCACCTACCTATCTATCTATCATCTACCAGGGTTATATGGTCATCCATCTTAAGAAATATAACTCTGGTGGCTCATCATAATTTTAGAAAAGCATATATTTTTTTTAGAAAACTAAAAACAACCCACCCACTGATATCACCCTCCTCCTCCTCCTCCCACTATCATCAGGCTCCAACCTCATCCTATCTCAACACTGGAGTGAAGAACTAGATAATTCTTTATCGACAGAACAATATGATTCCATGTCCTCAAGAATTCCACGATTAAGAATCAATTTGTTGTGCAAAAATTGAATTGAATTACACTTTTAAACCTTTATTTCTTTTTCTGTTTCTTTCCCCCCATTAAAACAGTACTTTTTAAATGATCCCATAATTGATTGGTTATAATTAAACATATTCTTTGCAATGTCCTTTTTGGGTATTAGTGCTGCTCTATTCTACAATTATAATTTCTACTGCAACAATTTCAAATTCTCCGTGGTCATGCCTCTTCCATATAAATATGCATAATTTTTACTAGGTTGTATTTCTTTAGTTTTTTATTTTCTTTTTTATCTTGCAAAGTCATTTTTTCTGGGCACAAACAAGACCCACACATGAAGAGTTTAAATGAGCTACTTGATTGCTTGAGGCCTATTTCACACCAATCTTCCCAAACTGGCAGTTTGCACCTGGGCCAGACAGTTTTGAGTGTTCTTGTTCAATTGAGAGATGCACAAATAACTTTTTTTTATAGTTGTGCTTAATTATTATGGGACAGGCTGTGACCCTAATGTAGTTGTGAAATTTTGGGGAATGAGTCAAAACCTAAAGAATGGTATTTATTCTCTCTTCCTTTTTCCCTTTGTGCAGGTCTTTCTCAAAACACCATTAAATCTTCAAATATTCCTCAAGTCTTAATATGGAATTTGACAGCAATATAGGAATTTATTTATTTTTTTTGTAGAATGTAGCTAGTCATAGCATAGTATTACAATTCTGTTCCTCAAATGTTTTGCCATTCCAGGAATCCTAAATATGTCATGAGTTTGCTTTGAGTGAAATTTATTGCAAAATATTATTATTCAATGTATTGCAGAAAAGACTTTTCTTAATACCTCAGTCAGTTATATTTGCATATTTTTAAAAGAATCTAATTTATTTTTTTATGCCATTGCTCACCAAAACTATAAAAAAATCATCAAACTTTCTGTGAAAAAATCATTTCCTCTCAGAAAGCCAAAAACCAATTAATGTTATTCAAAAGGCAATTATACAGGATTGTACATGCTTGACAATTGTTATGGGAAGTATGAAAAGGTACTGAAAAATGAAATAAAGGAATGTTACTGTTGCTATTACAGTGGCTCTATTAGTCCATAGATTTATATCACCATCTTTCTACCTGTAGGTCACCCATGGAAGCTACAAACAATAATCTTACTGACTTATAATAATAAGTTCAAACTCAGAAACCATAAAAAAAATGTGTAGGACCAGTCAGTGAAAGAGCTACTAGTTCTATTTTCTAAAATTTATTTAAAACAAAAACTAGTTTGAAAATAAAATATCACGAGGGGGAAAATAGCAATAACAGTAGCACTTAGATTTATACACCACCCCATAGTGCACTCTCTGGGTGCTTTACAGAGTCAGCTTATTGCCCGCAACAATCTGTGTCCTTATTTTACTGATCTTGGATAGATGATGGAAGGCTGAGTCAAACTAGAGCCGGTTCAGAATCAAACTCCAGGCTGTGGGCAGAGTTTGCCGGCAATGCTGCATTCTAACCACTGTGCTACAGCAGCTCTATAAATAGCAGCATTTTTTAAGTAAAAAAACATATGGGGAAAATATTTTTCCAAATTCCATAAACTTTATTTTGCATTGACTTTCCAGAAAATTAATCCAGGATCCTGAGAATTCCTAATTACAGGAAGATGAGAATTAAACTCTGCCAGGATATAAAGAAGTCTGATGCTCATAATTTCTTTTCAAGCATCCAGTGGTTTTTGAGCACCTTGTATAGACTGACCAAGATGAAGATTGGCATCTTAATAAGTCAGTGCAACTATTATGCTGAAAGATTCCTATTTGGTTAGTAACAATTATGATATAGAGAGATGTCAAATGTAACCTCTGCACTCCCCAGGTACTGCATGCTGTACATATAGTGTACACCTTTGTTTTCCCTTTGTTTTCTACTCAATAGTATAGACAACTGTACTTCTTGCTATCCTTTATTCTTCTGCAAATCTGTCAGAAGAGAAGAGAAGAAGGACGATGAAGGGGTCAGAAGGACACCTCTGGAAGGTATTTATCCATCCATCCACCCATCCATCCATCCATCTAAATGGTGCTACTCTCTGGAATATTACTGTTTACAGTGTTTTATCCCATTTCTCATCCCTCCTTTTGACTCTTTAGAAAAAACAGTAGGTGAGTTTTTCCAAACAAATGACCTTTGTTCATTTCCATAGGCTGGTGATGCATTTGTTCTTTAACCAGACTCAAAGGAAAACAGTGGGAGTTCCAAACTGAGGTTTGGGATCCGTAATATACTGAATATTTTTTTGTGTATGCCTGTTCAGTTATGACAATGATACCAGCAAACTATCTCCTGGGAGAGCTGCAATGAACTAGAATCTGCATTGGAAGTAGAGGAAACCTAAGGAGCTTTAATGACAAAAATAAAAATAAAAATGTGTTAAGTGGCTAAGAACATTCAAATACAGCTAGTCCTCAACTTACAACAGTTTTTTTTTAGTGACTATTTAAAGTTACAAGGGCACTGAAAAAAAAGTGACTTATGGCCATTTTTCACACTTAATGATCATTAAAGCATTCCTATGGTTATGTGACCAAAATACAGATGCTTGGGAACTGGTTCGTATTTACGGTGGTTGCAGTGTCCAGTGCAGAGGTGGTATTCAGCAGGTTCTGACCAGTTCTGGGGAATCAGTCGCGGAAATTTTGAGTAGTTCGGGGAACCAGCAAATGCCACCTCTGACTGGAGATTTTACAGTATCCTTCCCCTGCCATGTCCACCAAGCCATGCCCACAGAACCAGTAGGGGAAAAAAATTGAATCTCACCACTGGTCCGGTGGTCATGTAATCACCTTTCTGTGACCCTCTGACAAGCAAAGTCAATGAGACAGCAGATTCAATTAATAATTGTGTTACTAATTTAACAACTGCAATGATTCACTTAATGACTGTGGCAAGTAAGGTTGTAAAATGGAGTAAAACTCTCTTAACAACTCTCTCAGTTAGCAATAGAAATTTTGGGGCTCAATTGGGTTTGTCAGTCAAGACCACCTGTATGAATATGTAATATTTGAGAGGAAGGGTTCAAGCTATTTTCTAAAGCACCTGTAGGCCAGACAAGGAATAATGGATGGAAACAGAACAAGGAGAGATTTAACCTGGAAATAAGGAGAAACTTTGTGACAGTGAGAACAATCAACCAATGGAACAGCTTGCCCTCGGAAGTTGTGGGAGCGCCATCACTTGAGACTTTCAAGAAGAGATTGGACAGCCATTTTTCAAAAATGGTGTAGGGTGTCCCACTTGGGCAGGGGCTTGGACTAGATGACCTACAAGGTCCCTTCCAACTCTGATTATCTGTTAAGTTTCTGTTAAGTTTCTGTATCTGTTAAGAAGTTTTGTGCATGTTTTTCCCTGTTATTGAAAGAAGTACCCAAACCAATTTTCAAACTGCCTAAAAAAAATATTCTGAGCGAGGTTTTAGGGCTTGCTTCAATTTTATTTTAATTAGTTAGCTTGTCCCAGGCTATGACCATTAATACATACGGGAGATAAAAGACGTGAGTTAATATTGTCATTGCCAGAACATAACCTAATGCTCTCGAGAGCCTTGTGATGTGTTCCCATAGAAACAAAGAGAGTGTTACCAAACAGCCTCTGAAGGACCTCTGCTAAAATTGCAGGAACTCTTGGGAGGGTGGCAAAATCGACACAGGTCACCGCAATTTGATGTGCAACATTGCTGGCACATTCTTCCCTTTGGTGTTACGAAGCACTGTAATTGGATCCTTTAAAGACCTTGTTACAGTCAATAAATACGATTTTATTAAAAAGGCAGTGCCTTCACCACTGGTTCCGCCAGCCACATAGGCCCTCCCTGTTAGGCACTCTGTTGCTCTTCTGTCAAATGAACTTGACTCACAGGGAGGGAAATCCTGTACTATCTGGCATTTTTAATAGCTGCAAACTATTGGGAACAGGGGAGCGAAAGCTGACACTCAAGTCTCACTCAAAGACTGTTCTACCCTCATCGGCCACAGCTTTGGACTTCCACCTACTTAGGGGTCAGCTCTTTGAGATAGCCTAGACATGAAGCACCGACCATGACTACCAGTACTATCTTTATTGTATGTAATAGAATCTTGCCAGTGGTGGGATTCAAATTTTTCTACTACCGGTTCTGTGGGCGTGGCTTGGTGGGCGTGGCAGGGGAAGGATACCATAAAATCTCCAGTCAGAAGTAGTATTTGCTAGTTCTCTAAACTACTCAAAATTTCCGCGACCAGTTCTCTAGAACTGGTCAGAACCTGATGAATACCACCTCTGAATCTTGCAGATCTGAAAGTACCTCTCTCTTGCTTTATTTCTACCCTTCCAAAAACAAGGGAGAGTTTTTTTTCTGAGATGCTTTCTCCATCACCACCCCATCTTTGGATGTAGATCTCATTTATCAGACTGTTGCCTTGACTGTGGCTCTCCCTCCTGTTTCCCAAGGCCATTCCCAAATACCATTACAGCAGAAGGTCTCAAGAGGAATCCCCGCCCCCCTAATGTTAATCTGAATTCTCTTGGATTTCTCAGTTTATGAGAAACAGGAAGGAAGTTCTTAGAGGACAGATTAGCACTTACAAGCAACTCCTCCTCTTCTTCCTTCCCTTCCTCCAAAGAAGGAAGAAGTATTCGATATGTTTACCAACTTGAGTTATTTATAAAAATAATAAAGGCTGGGTAAAAAAATCTAGATCAATCAATCAATAATATGTCTTCATTTTTTTTAAAAAAATAAAAGACGGAATCCTAAGCAGTATACCAAGATCCCCAAGCTAAATCAAAAACCAGTCTACCTTTAATTTTATTTTTTACGACTGTACGATGATTCTAAATCTAGCAGAGTCTGCATCCTTGTTATGTAATAAGGTGGAGGGAGGAAACTGAAAATCTAATGGTTTCAATGGAAGAAAACCCACACTTTACTGAGTGAATAACAAATAATTTGTAAATTGGAATGTGATACTGACAGAGCAGGCAGCAATTCTCTGAGATTATGAAGAAAATTAAGTTGAAGTTTTCTAAAGCAGCTGTCATCAGTGTAGCAATGCAAACATGTTCCATTTGCTACCTATCCAGACCAGGTAATAAGTAATTTTTCACAACAGAACTATACAATACCAATATCACGTATAATGTAATTGCAGTGATACTGTTGTGATAAGATAGTAATTTTCTAGCTTGTCAGGAGATGGGAAATACTGGACTGTTACTTGGAAATGAATTAAAATAAATCCAAAACTCTATTAAAGATCCAATTTTGCTTACAGCTGCATGAATTTAAATCATTTTAAAAGCAATAAACATTGCAAAAAAGTACCTTTTGTGACTTTTTCTCACCATAACTAAGATCATACAAATTTACAGACAATTTTTTTAAAAAAAATTCCATGATGAAGTACATAGTTTTGGAAGCTGATTTGCCACCCCATAAAGAAGATTTGATCATACAGGGAGATTTTATAGAATGAAATGCATATGTCACTGATCCACTGATTTTCCAGATTGAGTTATTATGATTGTAATAAGAACTCTCTCTATATAGACAGTTTATATATAGTCATTTGTTGAAAGCAACTGAATGACTTGTGTTTGAACGGAGGATGTCTAAAATCCCTGTGGACGTCTTGCTGTTATTTCTTGATTGACCATGAAGCGAACCTTTTTAGCTAAGGGAGATTCTATCTCCATTCCTCATTCAGAGTCATTTTTAATTCCTATCTGACCAGACTATTGAGGTCAAAAGGTCATCTTTCCCATATCCTTCTTCTCTCCCTTCCATTTTTACAGGAGATGGGGGTTTTTTTTCTCCATAGGTAGATTTTTTTTAGACTCACACCACCTACTTGTAAGAGAATTTTACTTCATTTGGACTGGAGACCAGCTCACAATGCCAATGAATAACAAATTGAGTTATTATGATATTGGAGGCTAAAACAGATCAAAAGTGAATGGGGAAACAACCCTTCTACACAAATAGTTGGCTTATAACCATTTAGCAAACATTCAAAGTTACAATGGTACTGGAAAAAAGCGACTTACAACCAGTCCTCACAATTATGTCCTTTGCAGCATCCCCATAGTTATGTGATCAAATATTGGGCATTGGTAACCAGCATGTATTTGCAATGGTTGCAGCACCCCAAGGTCATGTAAATGCTACCTATGATGTATCCAGCCAACTTTCAACAAGCAAAGTCAATGAAGGCAGCCAGATTTTTGAGGGACTAACATGCTGGCTGAGGAATGCTGGGAATTAAATCCAGACTTCTTAAAGTTACTAGGACTGAGTTGCACTGCTCTAATGAGACAGTTTGGTCATAGAATTCAGCTCCCTTTTCTAGAACGTAGTATACAAAGTGGATCCAGCATGTGTACATGTGTACCTGCATTCCCATGATTGGGGGTCCTAACAGAACCATAATGAGTGAAAGGTTGATTATTATTTTTTACATAAATAAATCATGACTCACACTTAAGATGTGAAACCATATGCTACTGAGTTCCAGCTTCCAGCATCTCAGTCTCATGTAGATGCTGGATAGAGTGCTCCGAGTTGTATTTCAGGAATGTGTATGAGCGCTCACACACAGAGACACACAGACACACACACACACACACACACATGTATGTATGTATGTATGTATGTATGTATGTATGTATGTATATAGGGACGTGGTGGCTCAGTGGTTAAGACGCTGAGCTTGTCAATCAGAAAGGTCAGCAGTTTGGCGGTTTGAATCCCTAGCACTGTGTAATGGAGTGAGCTCCTGTTACTTGTACCAGCTTCTGCCAACCTCGCAATTCAAAAGAATATAAAAATGCAACTAGAAAAATATGGACCACTTTGGTGGGAAGGTAACAGCATTCCATGCACCTTTGGCGTTTAGTCATGCCAGCCACACGACCATGGAGACGTCTTCGGACAGTGCTAGCTCTTTGGCTTTGTAACAGAGACGAGCACCACCCCTTAGAGCCAGAAACGACTAGCACGTATGTGCGAGGAGAACCTTTACCTTCTATGTATGTGTATATATGTATATATACATATGCATGTGTGTATGTGTATATATATATATATATATATATATATATATATATATATATATATATATATATATATATATATATATGCACATACACACACACACACACTGTTCTTGAAATACAACTCAGAGCACTCTAGCCAGAATCTATATTAGACTCTTCTAAATAAATATATCTGAGGAGCAGTGCTTTGTGTTTGTCTAAGGAGAAGATATTTATGCTTTTATTTCATATGAGTAGATATATCAGTGCCACATTTATAGTGTGACATAAATGGGATTAGGTGAACATTAAGCTCACCATAGTTTAGTTCAGGAAAATGAGCCTGAGGTGATAGATTTCGACAGGAGATATGAAGCTAGTAGAGGAAAATACATGCCACTATGACAAAATTTAGAAAAAAAAAATTGTAGTTTACTTGAGCATAAAAATTGTACATACATTGTCTGTTAGCAACGAAAACAATGGTGTTACCGTCTATCAGGAGCTGCTTCTGTCAGTCAGCTGCAGTGAAGAATCACTCTGGTTACTAATGAGAAGAAGCTGTCTGGATACTGGCTAGCAAGGCCTGCAGTCTATAATCAAAAGCTGCAGCCAATCATTGGGTAGCTTAGAAAATTGCCAGATTGGGTGGTGCAGGAACTGAAGTACAGTAAGAAAAAGGGAAAGATAAAATCCTAGTGGGAATGCTCCAGTGCAATGCTACGTTTAAATCTTATTTCTTTTCCTAGAATCTGGATCAACATGTCAAAAAAAAAAAAAACTCCAACCAATATGGATCAACCATATTCCTTTTTAAAATTAAGATAGATAATTTCTCCTAAGTACTAGTTTACAAGATGTGATTTTCTACTGGGTTGTTTTGCTTATCGACTGATTCTCTGCTACTTATCCAAGTATCACAATACAGCCTCCATATTTTCTGATTGGAATGGGTTTCACTGAACACATTCTTACATATCTCCCTTACTGGTCTAAATGTACTTTAGAAGCCAGGAAGGCTGCAAGGTGCTAGAGAAATTATGACACAATGAAAAATAAGCTATGAAATCACCAAGTAACTAAACCAAGGACCAGATTTTAGTTGAACAGGGGTGTACTTTTCAGGCTTCCTGGTTTGTTTTCATTGCAGGGGTGTTAACTGAAGGGATCAAATTCAGGCATGACTGTTCATGAAACACAGGAATCCACACTCAATAAATTAGGATCATTCATACTGAGCTATATAAGTAAAATAAAACATAAAATGTTTTAGGAATCGGCTATGTCTAGTTTAATGAAAAGAAGGATTAGAGATCATAGTTGTCTTCCAATACCTAAGGGCCTGCCAAAAGAAAAGGGGTTCAACTGATTCTCCAAAGAACCTGAAGGCAGGACATGAAGCAATGGATGGAAACAAACGAAGGAGAGAATCAACCTAGAATTAAGGAGAAATGTCCCGACTGTTAGAACAGTTAATCAGTGGAATGACTTCCTCCAGAAGCTATGGGCTCCAACACTGGAGGTTTTTAAGAAGAGATTGAACACCCATCTGTCTAAAATGGTATAGGGTCCCCTGCTTGACCAGTGGGTGGGACTAGAAGATGGTCAGCGTAGCTCTGACATCCAAGAAGTCCCACAGTTTGTAGGCCACGGGTTCTGCCTTTTGCTATAAATCTCAGGAATGTATCGCAATCCCAAGCTTAGATTTTCTTTTTCACATATTATTCTCACAGAAGGAAAATGGCAAAACTCCAATCTACCATGCTGATAAAAGGGGAGGGGGTTCAATTTTTTTTTTACTACAGGTTCTGTGGGCGTGGCTTGGTGGGCGTGATATGGCTTGGTGGGCGTGGCTTGGTGGGTGTCGCAGGGGAAGGATACTGCAAAATACCCATTCCCTCCCCACTCCTGAGGGAAGGTTACTGCAAAATCCCCTTCTCTCCCACCCCACCAACCTGCTTTCCAGCTCCGTTCTCCTGTGAGGGCAACAAAAGAAGACCCAGTCAATCAGCTGGGACTCGGGAGGCAGAGAATAAATGGGGGCGGGGCCAGTCAGAGATAGTATTTGCCGTTCTCTGAATTACTCAAAATTTCCGCTACTGGTTCTCAAGAACTGATCATAACCTGCTGAATACCACCTCTGGGGAGGAAAGCATCAAAGGTTCATGCACAAAGGGAAATGGAAATACCACCTCTGCCATTTCTGTCAATTTCTGTTGTGTTACCATGTGATGGTGTCATACAGCAGATATGAAACAACAAGATCTTGCCTTGAAGGTTTCAATAACAAGGAGCTAGGTCGAGTAAATTAAGTAGAAGGTAAAATCAAAATGGCAGTGGGTGAGAGGCAAATGCATACCATTATTTTCCTCAAGTTTCCTTACCACTGTAAATATCCATGGTTAAGCTGAGAATTTTAGGTGTCAAGATGCCTCTGTAAAAACCAGGTTCAGCTTATCCAGAGATGGGCTTATCAAAGGATATATATGGTAACACTTTTTAAAAGTACCCATATTCCCTGCATGTATAAGCCCATCTGCAGGTAAGCAGACACTCCAAAATTTAACCAAAGTACACATTTTCATGGCATTTTGGTTTTAATAGAGCCAATGTTACTTGGTTGCTGAATCAAAGGTTAGCAACTAAACATAGATCTATATTATGTCATTGATTATTCAGTCTTACTACCATAATGAGTGTGTGTGTATATATATTGTATGTACACACATATACTGTGCAGCATTAATAAATATGCTTCTATTGGGTATCCTGATATAAAAATAATATACTTTCATTCTAAAGAATTCTTGGTTGTTGTTTTTTTCTTTATTACTTTATCAGCTGATTTCCTGAACTGCAGAACATTCTTCTTGTCTAGATTAAATTATTTTTTCCTTACCTACATTCATTCAAAAATACTTCCAGCAGTCACATAGTCTCCCCAGGAATAGCAGATGGGAAAATGAGCATTTGGAAAAAAAAGAGGTGGAGCTATGTGATGTCTGAATAATTATAATAATCTACTTACACCTCTGTATGGCTTTTCTCAGGAGAGTTTTGCCTAGATTTTAAATTACATTGATAGAACTTTGTGGTGCCATGGCAGACTAAAGGCCAGGGGTCAAAGCAGTCTCTTTTCAGCTTTTTGTCCTACCGACTGGCTAGAAAATGCTGGGAATATTCTGACACTACTAATTCATTTCTCAGGTCCCTTTCAAAACCATACACTATAACCCTAAATCCAATCCAGCCAGGCAATCTAAAAAGATGCTGTGATAAAAATTGATAGCTCCTTCAAAAGCTGCAGAATGATTCAGGAGAACACAGTTATGCACACACTGTCTATTTTCCAGTTAATATCATCCATCAGGGTGATCAATGCTGTTTCAGGGTTGGGCCCAAAGTAGAAATATACTCTGACTACCTAGATTTGAAAGGTGACCCTCCCCCCTCCACTTCTAAAGTTTTGCTCCAAAATAAAAGTTGAAGAATAGGAGTACAGTTTCCACAGATACAAGAAAGAAAGAAAAAAGAAGGAAAGAAAGAAGAAAAGGAAAGGGAAGTACAGGAAAGGAAAGAGAAAGGAAGGAAAAGGAAGGAAAGGAAGAAAAGAAAACAACCAGGAAAATTCTCTGTGGTTCTCTGAGAAATTGTTCCTCGGGGTATGTATTTTCTGATCCGAACTAATAAACTGATATTTGCTCTATAGAACTGCTCTATTAAAACCATTGTGATGGGTGGGCTGCTAAAATAAAGCCAAGGTTATGACATACACTTGAAAGGAGACTGGGAAGCCTGCAATTCTGTCTGGCAAGAACAAAGAATGCTTATTCACAGAGAATATGCATGTGTAAAGCTTGTAACAAATCTAGATGATTAGAGGACTGATAACAGTAATAAAAAGTTAGACATCCTGCATAGTTCAGCTAAAAGTTAGGAATAGAGACGGTCTGGAACAAATAGAATGTTATTAGAGCATTCATTAGCCAAGGTTTAGGAATAGGGATGTCTAGAGACTGTTGAGGTAATTCCCCGTTAGGAGAATGAGCACATACAGGGAGACGTATTTGAGAGTAGTGTTTGAATAATACACATACAGCACACAGATACACTGTACAGTAAATGTAGGTTTTTACTCCCAGACAGTTTAAGCAAAGTTCAAGATAAGCAGTCCAAAAATCATTCACAGATAAATCAGTCAGTTTTTCAATCCAGGGATAATTCAATAACAAAGTCCAGTGTCAAAAAACAGTTCAGTATCAGACTTACATTAAATCCAGAAATAGCAGTCAATTAGGAAAAATGGAGGAACGGCAACACTTTCCAACAGAAGGAAACAGAGATACTCACTCAGACACACACTCTTCTGAGACTGAGACTGAAACAACCCAGGTTTCTGGTCCATCTTATGGCCGTTTGAGAAACCACACCTAATTACAGTTTTGCATTTTCTTAAAGATACAGTTTTAAAATGTTTATTCTGGTTTATATATTTCTATACCAAATACCTGTTAGGTGACTTATATTCCTAACAGAGACCAATAGAACAATTTGTTAGATCCTCATTAAAATGTTTATTAGATGATATCTTTCTATATAAAAGCGAAATACCACTCACACATCATCACAAAATCTCCAGAAACGTAAAACCTACAAACTTGAAATTTGGCGCCTATGTTCCTCTTGGCTTCTAGGTGCTCACTAAGAAAGGATTTTTTGAAATGGCCACCAGAGCATTAGTATTTTGTATATTATTATTAACATACTCTGATGCTAAGGAGTTCTACTCCCCCTCCCTACCTGAAAAGAAATCTGTTCCAAATGCAAAATGCAAGCAGAGGAGCGGAGTTTCAGTTTTAGTTTCACAGCACCAAGTAGCTTTAGTACAGAACATTTGAACTAAGCCATGTCCAGCCTCCTTGCTGTCTCCTTCTTGCTCACACAGTAAATACTGTTTCAGTTTCCAAACAGCCCTCACTCGCTGACAGGACGCTAGCCAGATGAATACCAACGGATGCTGGTAGGCAGAGGCAGAATTTTTCCCCCCTTATTTTCCTCCCCAAAAACTAAGCTCAACCACATAGTTTCGTAGCAAAGCACGGATATCAAACTAGTTTCTTATATATCTGCTTTGTCCCACCTCCTGCTTTAGTGAAAATGTATAAAGCTTTCTTAATCCTTTCATTCTGGACTCTTGGCATTTTGACCAAGACCTCTTTTCTTGGAGTGCTCCAATAAAAGAAAACAAAACCTGCACCTCATATCTGGTGTCCTTCATTGGCCTCAGCACCAGGCTCAGACCCAAACTGGGGACAACAATCGATAGCCATTTTGGGGAGTCAAGTTTGCAATGTCATTTGTTTTTATGGTTCACAGAGGCCCAGTCTGCCATTTTGCCGATTTTTTTCCCTGCCATTTTGTTTCTCTTGCCATAATGAAGAATCATTTCCACTACTCAGAATATTAGATATGAATATTACAACAAATAGTCATTGTTCACAATCTTGCCCAGTTTAACCCTCTACCTACAAGATGCCACTGCTCTGCTTAAAACAATATTTTGTTCTAATGCCCAAACTAAGGTCTTGAAAAAAGTTTCATTATGAGTGCAAGTGAAAGTTTTTTTAAAAAGCAGATTCAAGTTCATTCTCACCTGCAGATGTGCATTCTCTCTCAGTTCAGTCTGCCTCACAAGGTTGCTGTGAAGATCGAATAAAGGGAATCTCTATATAAATCATCTTGAATTTCAGATGAAAAGGTGGACTATAACATCTGATAAATAAAATCAAACATATTCAATAAGCACATTTTTGCATAGAAAAATTTTGCACATGACTAATAGAAAATTCTCCCTAGAGAAATACAAAAAGATCACTTGGATTCAACCATTTTCTAGAGACAAAATATACATAAATCTCTCCTTTCACTTAGTCCTGTCTACTTTGAATGGCGACACTTTTAATGGTTTGAGTTAATTAAATTAATCCCTGGTTCATTTTTAATTCTCTTTTTCTCTGAAAAATAGGTTACATCGGGGTGTCAAACTCACGGCCTGTGGGCTGGATTTGTCACGTACTGGCCACGCCCACCCCTGGTTTAGCGAAGGGGGGAAAAGTCACAATATATCACGTGATCACAGTGTGACGCCGCATGTTTGACACCCTTGGGTTACATCATCTTTGGAAAGCCTGGTATATTTGGGAAACACCACTGAAAAAGAAAAAATAACATGAAGGAGTCATCAAGACACTTTTTCCTATTTTCTCAACACTGATGCCCAAAGCATAATACTGGCAAGAAGCAGTAGTAATTATTTTAGACAAAGCTACAGTAAGAGCATCATTCCTAAAATATTTTCTGTTTCAAATCTGGGGCTCAGATGGTTCACATAATAATAAAGAGCAAGCAGACAAAGACTGTTTAGAAAGAAAGTTTAAAAATCATATCCAATGAATTATGTGAATCATATCAATGTGCCGTTGTTATTACTCAGAATTAATCAGGTTTTAATTAAAAGGAAAGGAAAGACAATAACTCTTTGCTACTGAATTATACCTTTCCACAACCCTAATTAACCCAGCCTATAAAGGATGCTGAGAGCTGTAGTTTAGTCTTATCTCTGCCGGCATAAATATGCCACGCCTAAATCAAAAAGAACCTATGGTTCAGCTACCCCTGACTGCTTCCCTTCAAATATTTTGGGTCACAAGTCCCACATCTCCAGATGTTATCATTAATTACTCAAGTTATCCTTAATTTAAGAGTATGCTGTCTTTCTGCATGCTGATATTAAAAACACCTCATCATATGTCAAATGAAAAACAGAAACTTGGCTTAAAATACAGTTGCGCACCACTTTCATTTTTTACCGTTATACAATTGCAAAATAAAAATAAAATAAAAAAATTTGAAATAAAAAATAAAGCCATATAAAAATAAAAAATAAAAAAATGTATAGGGTGACCTTGGACCAGTTATTCTCTCTCAGTCCAATTCACCTCGCAAGGTTAAAAGAAAATTGGAAGGAGAAGGTGTGTTGGATATGTTCACTGCCTTGACTTACTTGTAAAAATAAAGATGGGATACAAATAAATAAAAATAAAAAATATTTCAACCTGCACAATATTGACAAAGGCAGATCCCTCACTGGATCTGCCTTGTACCGGCTAAGTTCCCAGGGCTCACTCTAGCCCAAGAAAGTCTAGACATGAACCACAAATGAGCGTGACACACCATTCCAAACGTGACACACCATCAGAAAAAGTTAACTAGATGACCAGAGAACAAAAACGTTAACTCATCTCATTTTAATTCCGTTTTAGAATAAACAAAATGAAACCAAGGGTGACTTTGTCTAGGCCCCACCTGCTAAATTGGAGAGTGCAGTTTAGACAGAGCTGCTGAAAAGCTTAAAGCAGCCCTTGGGCCAAGCAAAGAAATGCAGGAATGAACATTTGTGACATATAAAGCTAAAGAGATCTCCCTTCCACAAAGCCAACATGAGGTTTCTTCTCAAGCATCTGTCCTACAACTATTGACTGGACAGTCTTCTTTCCCACTTCATCTCCTCTCCCTTCATTTCTTGTTGAAGGAAGGAATGGTTGTGAAGGGTCCACATAATCTTACATACATTCTCAACATTTGATGTTCTACCTTGTATAGGGGCCATAAATTTGATAAACCTTCCTGTGGCGAAACAGATTAGAGAAAGATAAAGGAAATGCGGAGTCATTTAAATTCCTTTTCCTCGGTATGAAAGCCCCTGGTTTAGGCATTTAGATTTTTTGGGCTGGGTATCTCTAATTCAAGGAACTGGAGCCATTTCTGTCAATCTCAGCTTCCTTGAATAGTCTGTCTGACCAAATATAAGAGTGATAGATTCACTCCGCCCCCTTTAAGCTCTCAGGGACAGATAAACACAGTCTTCTTTGAAGCTTCAGTTTATCAAATTGCTAAATCAAATTATAACATCTATCTCTGAGGGAGATTGGCTGTTTAGAAATAGGAAATACAAATAAGTCTAAAACATGTTTGTTCTGTTTTTTTAAACAGTTTTTTCAATGATTGGTAAGTGGTTTTAAATATTTATTGTTTTTAGTTTGCTTGTACTCCAATAGATATACTGTTGGGGAGGAGGGGCTGTACTAGATAGTTAGATAAATAAGGAAATAAATGAAATTAAGCAATGTTTCTCAGCCTCAGCAATTTTGACTCCCATGCTGGCTGGGGAATTCTGGGAGTTGAAGTCCACATATCTTAAAGTTGCTAAGAATAAGAAATGTAAACAGATAAGCTACTTTAGCTGTCGAAGTTGATATTCTTTGAGATTCCCCTCCCCAACAGTATATCAACCTCAGCTGTGGAAATTTAAAGAGTCCATTTTCACCAACCCTGAAACATCAAACTGATCCTTGTAGGGGTGATGGGGTTTATAATACAATGGTGGAAGATAAAATATTGGGCAGAACCAATAAGTTTTCCATTTTGTTTTTACTTTACATAAATCCAATCAGTATCAAAATCACTACTACCCTGGAATATTTGACTTCCTTTGACATTTTCAGAGTGTTTATGAAAAAAAAGAACCTTTAGTGTAATATCTATTGATGTTAGGTGACAACTCAGACATTATCCAATATCCTTTACTGCCAAAAGCTGATTCTAGCCACCTTTCAAAATGTTCAGCCTCATGTCAGGTTACCGCCTCTTTTGCAGCTGGAAGTGACAGCTGTTTTTAGTGAGTTACTATGGAGGGAAAAAGGAAGAAAAAAGCTGAGAATATGTTCTCTCAGCTGTATACAACTGCTGTGAATGGAACTTGCAGATTTACAACAAAAAATCAAAACACCAGATGGCCTCATAATTGGATCTTCCAATTTCCCCTAAGAGTGTGGATGAAAAAGATGGATGTTATAAATAGATCCATACTTACTGACAGTTGCTCATATTACCTGAGTAAAAGAGCCTTATCAGTTTGCAAGAATAATCTCAAATTAGTTTGCCAACTGACCTAAATTCTGTCTGCATGTTGAAAGGAGAACACTTTAACAAAAAAACAAATCTGTAATTGTGCTCAGTTATTTGTTTATAGATGTGTTCCACAGTGAATACTGCTAAAAATATTTCGCTACGTACAATTGTCTCTTAAATGAAGACTCATCTTTTGTAACATCAGAAGTTACTAAGTTGTATTGCTATTAATAATAGAAGATACTGCCGTTCATATACAGCTAAGGATACTGGATTTTTTTTTTCTGTTCAAGTTTTTATATCTCATTGCCATTTCCTGAATCAGAATACAGTTATCCTGTTGATGCATTACACCGTAACGGGGGGAATAAATACAAAAATGAGTATTTTATGGATGATGCATATAGAATGAGTTTTTAAAAGGGAGAAATGCATATCAAACAGGTACTTAAGGGAAATGTTTTAAATTAAATGCAATTTTCCATGTTTTCCTTTTAATTGCAGGAAATGGGACAGAATGAATTTATGATTGAATGCATGTAAAACTGATACAGAACAGCAATAAAATTATCCATTCGTCACTATGTTTTTGCTTATTCAGAAGTTCGTCCATTTTTATTTCATGCTGCTTTTGCCCAAAATTAGTAAATAACTCAATGCCTATATACCTAGAGTAATATCACCCGAATACTTTGAAGAACTGATTTGAAATAAAATACATAGAATTCTATTTTAATTTTTTACATATTAGAAATATACAGACACAGCCATTTGTCTCATAGAAAATGACTCTGTGGCATACAAGGATTAAAACTTCATAACAATATAAACATTTGATGCTTCAGTTAAACAATAACCCCAATAACCCTCACACCCTGGCAATTATCTTTTTGACCTGCTGCCGTCTGGATGGCATTTTAGGTTAATAAAATCCCACACCACTAGACTAACAAATAGTTTCTTTCCCTGAGCCATCCAAACTTCAAATAAACACGAAGTCACTACCTCATTAAGATGTGAAAAGATGTGAAATCTCAATACCCCATTCAGATGTATAATATCATATTACAGTACAATCCATCTCTTGTGTATTATACTCGGCTAAGCGTGACAGTCAGTGTTGGATGTATATTTTGTGTATATCTGTAGATATTGTACTCTCAAATTGCAAATGGAGACGTGGGTACTCTATCTTTCTTATCTTCATTTTTAAGTGCTTTGCTTTTATTGTATTGCAAACAGTTGCTAGGGTACATCCATAGTTTCATTGTACTTGTACAATGACAATAAAGTAGTAGTAGTAGTTCTTCTTCTTCTTCTTCTTCTTCTTCTTCTTCTTCTTCTTCTTCTTCTTCTTCTTCTTCTTCTTCTTCTTCTTCTTCTTCTTCTCCTCCTCCTCCTCCTCCTCCTCCTCCTCTTTCTTCTTCTTCTTCAAAACAAAAGCTGTATCACTATCATGAGATATTTACCTAGACCAGTGGTTCCCAAAGTGATTTGAATGTGGATTTGGATTATATACTGTATATATATCCATATTTATATTTATATTTATATTTATATTTATATTTATATTTATATTTATATTTTATATATATATATATATATATATATATATATATATATATATATATATATATATATTTTCTGAGGTTCTCATGGTATTTGTATGTGGATCTTTGGTTGTTCGGTTTTCTCCGCGTAAGATTCAAGTATCTAGGCAACGTTTCGATGAAGTCTCATTCATCATCTTCAGGCTTCTGTCTCCGGCTCTGTGCTTCTCAGAGTAATGTGAGATTGCAGCTGCTTCCTCCTTTAAATGCCAGTGGGGGTGGGACTTGATTGGGTGGGGCTTGGCTGTGTTCTGATTGGGTGGGGGTGTGTTCTCATTGGTAGGGGTTTGGCTGTGTTCTGATTGGTTGGGGGTTAGCCGTGTTCTGATTGGTTGGAGGCGTGTTCTGTTCAGGTGGGGCTTGGTTGTGCTCAGGTTAGTCTTAGTTGCTGGGGGATTTGAGCTGGTGAGTTGTGATCTTGCTGTTTGGCTTCGAGTTCGTGGTCGTGCTGCATCTTCATAGTGGGTGTCGGTTTGCTTCATGTATGGCTCAGAGGGGTTTGAAGTGGGTAGTGATGCAGCTGCAGTGCAGCTTCTGGTCCATGGTCGTGTCTCATTTTCTGAATGGGTGGGAGTCTGTTTTCTATATGGAAGTGTGGTGGTGGCATCTTGTGTGGCTCTCATGGGTGTGGGTCTGGTGTCCTTCTTCATGTTAGGTACTCGTCTGTTCATGAGGGCGGGTTTCCAAATGGCTGGAAGGCGGGAGGTGTCATCTCGTTTGTTCATGCTGTGTGGGCGTTTTTCTATCTCTATGGCTTCTCTGATTATTCTGCTGTTGAAGTGTTCGATTTTGGCGATAGTTCTGGTATTTTTAAAATCAATTTCATGTCCTGTGGCTTTGAGGTGTTGGACCAGGGAAGAGGTCGTTTCTTCTTTTTTGATTGAGTTCTCATAAGAACTCAACAGCAGAATAATCAGAGAAGCCGGAGACAGAAGCCTGAAGATGATGAATGAGACTTCATTGAAACGTTGCCTAGATACTTCGAATCTTACGCGGGAGAAAACCCGAACAACCAAAGATCCACATATATATATATATATATATATATATATATATATATATATATATATATATTCTTAAGTTTTTATGGTACTTACATGTATGGCATTCAGCTTTGTTCGGGTATTTTCCCACGTCATTGTAGCTGTGCTTTTAAAGTTGTAGCAACGTTCGGCAGAATCTCATCTGGCAGATGAGATTCTGCCGAAATGTTGCTACAACTTTAAAAGCACAACTGCAATGACATGGGAAAATACCCGAACAAAGCTGAAGGATATATATATATATATATATATATATATATATATATATATATATATATATATATATATATATATATATATATATATATATATATATATATATTCCATGAAAATGGATTTTAAAATACTAAAATATGAGTGATATGGCAAAAGGGTACCAGAATGGATTCACAAATTAAAAGAAGCTATTATATCAATAATTAAGGAGGAGATGAAGATAATAAACCAGAAGAATAACTTGGAAAGCTTTGTCTGGAGGGAGGAGTATGTGTATGTGTGCAATCTTTCTTCTATCTCTTTGTACTTTTTCTTCTCTTTTTATGTTTTAGTTTGCACTAGTCTTTTATCTTTGTATTTGTAAACTATGTATATGTATATGTATGTGTGTGTGTGTGTGTGTATATATACATATATATATATATTTATTTTCTTAAGTTTTTGTGGGTATTTATATGTATGGTATTCAGCTTTGTTCAGGTGTTTTTCCATGTCATTATGGTTGTGCTTTTAAAGTTGTAGCAATGTTTCGGCAGAATCTCATCTGCCATCATCAGGCTTCTGTATAGTGTTCGTCTGTGAGTCAGACTTTCACAGCCGTTTCTGTTTTAAATTTGGTGCTAGCTTACGCTGTGCCAAAATGGTTTTTTCTTCATCCTGATTGGTTGGGAGTCTTGGTCTGTGTTTATTGGTCTTGGAGTTTGCTGTGTTCTGCTCGATTTGTGTTTGTAATATCTTCTGTCTGTTTGTGGCTTTTTTTTTTGTCTTGATTGGCTGGCAACATTGTGTTTCCTGTATTGGAGACTTTTAGTGTGGCTTGGCTCCGAGTAAATGGACAGCTATAATTTATTAGGAAGCTAGGTTTCATCTGGATGCCTGGTTGGGGTGTGTTTGAGCTGGAGGTATCAGGGGGGAATCTGTTTGTGCCCAGGTGTTTGCCTGGCTTGTGGTGTGGAGATTTTTTTGTTTGTAAGTGCAGGCTTCCAAATAATTGACAGTCTGGTGGAATCATCTCTTCTATTCATGCTTTGAGGTCTTTTTTCCAATCTCTATGACTTCTCTGATAATTCTGTAGCTGGGGTTTTCTATAATGGCTAGGGTTTTGGTGCCATTGAAGTCGATGCTATGACCTGTGGCTTTCATGTGTTGGACTAATGAGGAAGTCTGTTCCAGCTTTTTGACTGCATTTTTGTGTTCATCCAGGCAGGTACTTATTCTTCTATTGGTCTGTCCAATGTATGTGGCAGGGTATGATGCACAGGAGACCTCATATATGCCTTGGTTTTCCAGGTCAGTTTTATCTTTGGGTTTTTTTAGGAGGGCTACTATTTTTTCTGTCTGTTTTGAAGGCAGTCTTGATGTGATGCCTGTGTAGTATCTTACTGATTTTGTCTGCAGTACCTCTGATGTAGGGCAGGACAGCTGTTCCATAGGTCTGTTCATCTTCTAGGTCTCCATAATGCCTCAGTGTGTTTTTGTGGATCAAGCCAGTGATTTTGCTTTTGTGGAAGCCATTGGCTGTCAGTACTTTAATCAGGGTCCATAGTTCAGTCTTTATGTGTGTTGTCTGTCAGGCGTTTGGTTCTAGCGATTAGTGTTTTGGCCACGGAGTTTATCTGTGCTGGGTGGTGGTGGGATTGGGCATTGGGGAAGCAGACGGTGTGTGTTTTCTTCTGGTATATTCTTCTAGCTTTGTTGGTTTCCAATAGCCCAAGATGTTGTTGGATACTGTACTTTTTACTAATGCTACTTCCTATAACTCATGAAGATCTGGTTTCTTTTAGTTTAAATTAATGCTAAAAGAAGGCATTGAGGTTCATTGGAAAAATTCCAGCAAAGGCATTGCTAGGCTGAAAAACTATATAAAAACTGCTAAACCCTGGGGTTTTATTTTTTCCACAAGTTCTTCAAATTTAGAAGATATCTCCCAAATATTTAACTTGTTTGGCCAATTTAGCCATTTTAGTAAGTAATATTTGTTCCTGTCCTGATCTTTGGTAGATTTTTTTTACATTTTGCTCTCCTGGCTATTAATTTCCTACCATTCCTTGGGATTAAGATTCCAACCATTGTCTGGCCTCATTATCTTTTAACAGTAATATAGGTTTATATTATATCCTACTTATATTTTTGACCTTACAGTAATATAGGTTTCTGTAGTCATCTAATAACCATAGTACTTTATAGCATTATGTGGTATTATTTATAATTGCTCTAAATACGTTTGTGGTGCAATCCTGTTCATTAGTTTTTTGCAAATAAATCCATTTTTTAAAATCCAAATGACCTCCTTTTAACATAGGCTTCCCTGTAATTCTTCTAATATATGTTGTCCAGACCAGTTAACATGCACAGGCCTAGTTTTAATTGTTCTATAAAAACACAGTTATAGCTTTTCAGGAATTATCCTAGAATATTAATAAAAGTGAATGTCCTATTAGCTGTGAAGAACTACTATGCTTTTTTTTTTTAAAAAAAAGATCCTTTAAGTTGCTCTACAGCCACAGTACTGACTATTGTAGGTGACAACTTATAAAATGCTTCATTGTAAGAGCTGTGTGCCTACAATCTTGTTTCATTTTTTTTTTAAAGTTGCAACTGACTTACAGAAATTCAATTCACCTTATCTGGCCATGACCGTCTTGGATACTTCTCCGCTTGTATTGTCTTTGCGTAACTTTGGCACAGGTATATATTAGACAAAATATTTATTACTGGTTCTGTTACCAATTAGTGAATTACAGGTTTTCCAACAAGGGGGTTTAATTGGCCATCTTGTTTACTGTTTTTATCACTTTGAGACAGACAGCATTATTTTACCTGTTCCATGGACTCCCTCTGAAGACAGTGAGCCATCCCCATGCAGTATCTGTAAATTGCTTCCTCTCCCTTCAATTCACATTTTTTCTTTCAGGGCACCTTAGCTTGATTGACAGATCACAGGTCCAGGATGAAGTAGGAGGGATGTCCCTTGCAACGCTCTCTTGTCATCTGTGACTTGTCAGCCTATTTCAGTGCATCGAAAACAAATTACTGCAGGTTCTTCTTCATTGCTATTTTAACATGTTATCCTTCCAACATCCACATCCTTTTTCCTCTCTCCTTCATCATGGTCATGGTGAAGAAGAAATTAATTTGATCCCATTTTTTTAAAAAAAACAAATTATACCCAATATGGACCTCTGAAACCTATATGTAAATTCATTTCTGCACCAAGATCTACATTTTTCAGAATATTATGATAAGTTTACAACTGAACAACTATATTCAGCAAATACAATGTGTATAGTCAATGAAATAGTCCAAGGTTGTCAAACTCCCAGCCCATGGGCCAGATGCATCATATGTTGGCCACGCCCACGCCCGGTTTAGCAAAGGGGAGAAAAAGTCCTGATATGTCATGTGATACCACCATGATGATATGAGTTTGACACCCCTGAATAGTCACTCTAAATATATAAGGATCAAGGAAAAATGCTTTAAAATGCACCTATTGACAGAATGTGCAAGAAAATGAATGCATTTTTCCTCAAATTTGACATTGGGCAAATGACTTACTGATCAAATATAAAATGTACATCCCTAAGGAGATGTCCAAAAGAGGTTAATGAGGGAATGCCAGATGCGGAGCAAATTTGCCTAATAAAACAGAGAAAGTACTGAAAGTGGAACTATAAATGACAGGCCAAGAGAACGGTTTGGAAAAGGACACTCTACTGGATATTCAGGAGCAAATGGCTGAAGTTATAAAAATGAAAGGGGAAATAGAAATGACAAATCAAAAGAACAACCTGGAAAATATGATTATATCTACAAAAGAGGCTTGTTAAATTCTTGAAGAAGTCTGTGCAATGGTATAAAGAGGAATTGAAGAGTAATTAGATCCTATAGCAATATTTGAATTAATTAACGTTTACAACAGTTAAAACTAAAATAAGGAGATATAAAGTTGGTTTATTTGATCAAGGTTGAAATAAGACTTTTCAAATAAACTTCTGGGAATCTATTATAGATGTTTGTTCATGCCCTGATAGAAAAGTTGATGGTGTACATATTTGCTTACAGATAAGGATAATATCTGTAACTTAATACTTGTTGCAATGAAGATTGTAAGTCTCTCTCTCTCTCTACACACACACACACACACACACACACACACACACACACTTTATTACAGTCTTTCCTTTTTCTTTTATCTTGTTTTCACTCTTTCTCTCTATTATCTACATTTAGATTGTAACCAAAACCCTAAATTAAAAAAAAGTATATTATATATAAAGGAGAGAAATCAAAAGAAAATAATAAGACAAACAGAATTGTCAAAATCACCATCAATCAAATGCAAAAGGCAGCTTTATCACCACCATCATCATTGAAGAATCAGTAGGTAGATAAAAATGCCAAATCCAGTCTAAACAATAATTTGCAAGGAAAATAGATGGGCACGGAATCTTGCAAATCACTAGATAATTGAAGAAGAAAAAAGGGTATTGGATGGTGGACATAGCAGTACCTGGAGACAACAGAAAAGAAAAGAAAGAACCGGAGAAAATCACAAAATACAAAAAAAAACAACAAATAGAAGTAGAATGACTATTGCAAAACAAACAAAAATAATAGCAGTATTTAACAGACACTTTTGGTGTAATCTCCAAACAGCTGGACCACCACTAGTATTGATAAATTCACTGCCAGTCAATTGCAAATCCAGCTTTACTTGAAAAAAACTTATGTTATTTGATGATACTTTTAATGTCATCAAACAAAATCCAGGTTCTTATGTAGGGCTTGATAGGGAGACAAACATGCCAAATCCAAATCTAAATATCTGGCTGAGTGTGAGCCCAACCATAACAACAATACAAATAAATTTAATACAATCACCCCTGCACTATGGTCCAGCAATACACTGTGAATAAAAATGTTACATCAGATGAAATGAAATTATGCAAACGTACCCATCAATTTTAGCAGAGAACATAGTCTAAACTCTAAAGCATTTAGATGCAAGGTTGATTTTCACCAATCTATTATATCCCCTGTGATACTAAATTCTTAAAAAAATTATGGATCACATATTGGCATATAGAATTAAGCAGTTACTTTGTGGACTTATTTTTGTTAATATTATCCTTATTTTAATAAAATAATTTTAATAAGGATAATATTTTATTTTTCCAATTATTTTCACATTATCAAACCAGATGAAAGAGAAAGGAATATCATCAGCAATAGACAATTTTTGAAAATCAAGATTTGTAGTAACCAATAATTTATTCTGAAAATGTAATGCATACAATCCTGTTGTACTACCATGAACTACATGCTATTTATAACTTGCAATCCTAGCAACAGCAGTGTAATTATACCTTATAGTATTACCTAAACAATTTGGAGGTATTTTAAGATTTTTGATCATATTCAGATTTAGTAAACGTATTTTCCAGAAATAGAAATTGCTCGTACCTATTATATATGAGCTGACATTATTTAAGTATGATACTAGTCCCTTTGAACTTAATCATGGAGAATTTTACAAGTCTGTAGAAATATTATTTGAAAACTGTATTTTATTCCTTGATTTCCATCATACTGAACTATTACCAGCATTTCAATTAATTGGTCTTTTGCATTAAATGTATTCCTTTTCTTATATTAGGAAATATTCGGACATGATTATATCACTATCTTCTTTTACAGAAGTCACTACTAATCATGTGTATTTGACTAAATGATGAGACTAAGGACAACAATCATAGAAAATATCTGTCTTTAACTTTACTAGTGAATAACATCTGAACTTGCACAACACCTTACGTTATTCTCCATAGCAATAAGATAAAATGCTACAATCTGATGGATAGGAACCTTGAAATGCCCTCTTGAACTCAGTGGAATTCATTTGTGAATAGTCATGAAAAGTATTACAGTGATTTGCCCTGCTAGCTTATGCTGGCCAGTTTGGGAAATTAATGGGAGAAAGTTTCATTCTCATTATTGCATTGCAGTTCTGAATGATGTAGTTAATGTTGCAGCGTTTTCAGAAATGAAAAGAGCTTTTGATCTAGTAGTTTTAGGCAATGAAGATACTGCTCTTAATTTGAGTCCAACTCTATTAGACCCAATAGCGTGAGATTATTACCATAGAGCTTTCTGTTAGTATATCATCATAGAAGTCAAGTTCTTTGTTGTTCAGAAATACCTCCAAACAAACATGAAGGGTTAATATTGCATTATAATGTCTTGACAAGACCACACTTGGAATATTGCATTCAGCTTTGGTTTCCACAATGTAAAAAAGATGTTGAGACTGAGAGTGCAGAGAAGATCAATAAAAGATGATACTGGAGGCTAAAACATATAAAGAATGGTTGCAGGAATTGGGTATGTCTAGTTTTTTTTTTTAAAGGACTAGGATGATATGATAACAGTCTTCTAATATCTAAGAAGAAGGACTCCAAAGCACCTGAAGGCAGGACAAGAAGCAGTGGATGGAAATTCATCAAGGAAAGAAAAAAACTTAGAACTAAGGAGAAATTTTCCCAAGAGTAAGAACAATTAATCAGTGAAATAACTGACCTGCAGAAGTTGTGAGTGTTCCAACACTGGACGTTTTAAGAAGAGATTGGACAACCATTGGTCTGAAATGGTATATGATTTCCTGCCCAAGCAAGGGAATTGGATTAGAAGACCTCAAAGGCCCTTTCCAACTCTATTATTCTGTTATTTATCTCATAATCAGAATATTCTTCTAGCTATAGATTTTCTACTGGAGCATTACTGAATAAATATAATGTAAGCAAGAAAAAAAAACCAGCCATTTCCAAGAGTCATAAAGGCAAATGTAAATATTTATCCTGCCCAGTTGTGTCTACTGAGCCATCAAGACCATTCCAAACAGTAATAGCTGTATCCTAAAATAGGTAAAGGGAGTTGTTAAATTGGCAAATGAGCAGTTAAAAGATAGGGGTTTTGCTATCTTACTTTGGAGTCAAAACTAAATATTTGAAGCAAAACTATTTTGTGTTGCTTTAGTTTGCAGGTGAGAGCACACAAAATGAAATATTCAACATACACCCCCCCCCCCCCTCCAAAATCCTCTATGGGCAGAAATACCCCATCGGGGTGGGGTGGATTGAAAAGACAGATTGGTGGAATATATCTCCCAGCCACAAGTATCTATCTGCATTCGGAAAAGGAATTACTCAAACCAGTTGTTTTTTTTTCAACATGAGGCCAACCAGATATTCCAGCTCTATAATTCCTGCAGTTTCCATCCTGGGGGATTGCTAGTGGTACGACTTGATAATTGTGAATTTTGTCCTCCTAACAGATGTAGACATTAACCAACGTTTCCCATCTCAATTATAAGAGAAAACTCGGGTTGTTTTTAGCATGTACACACTTTATTGATTCATTTCTCAGACTTTTCATCTACTACCACCTGCCCAATTTCTGTAACATTACCAGGAAATTTGGACACTAAGGGAAGATCTGAAGGATGGATGTGTGAGCTTGAGAATACCCGTTGTATTCTAGCATGCAAGACATTTTGTTTTATTTTGTCAGCGTAATTCTTTCTTCCATTAAATATTTTGTTTGATTATACATTTGTTAGCTACAGATATTCATGTTCATTCTTAAAACATTGTTTTAGAGTTTACTCATTAGATTTATTTTTGCTTCATTATATTATATGTCTTTCCTCTCTCTTTCTTTACTTGGGTTGTTTTTAGCAGTCCATGATCAGCACAACAGTGATTTTAGCAGCTGCTATTTTTCTAAAACATTCTGAATGTATTATTCTGGTTAAGAAAGGAATTACATTGCTATGTTTAGATCTCACCTTTCACAACAGCAATCTGTTATCAATAGTACTAAAATCAATAACAAAATAATAAAATAACAATAAATATAATTAAAACCTATATCAACAGAGCAAGTAGTACCATAGAGATCTCCCATTGAACCTTAGCAATTCTTGAATGTCTATTAAATCAGATACCGTGTTTCTCCAACAATACGGCCTCCACCAATAGGAAGGCCCAGCATGGCATTTTATTGGCATAAAATCAAATTAAGCCCCTCCCCCCAAATTAAGGCCTATATTAAACATGTGAAATGGGGGTGGTGGTGGGGGGGCTTGCCGTTAGGGAGTACTTTTGTTGCATACCCGGATATGGTGCTGTGCGTTGGTGGGGCACTTTGTATCGGGAGACCTTCTGCCACCATTGCTTTCCCTTCTCCCTTGCTGCCGCAGCTTTTAGAGTAACTCCGTGGCGTTTGGCGCAGCCATGCGTGGCCAGCCAGGGCTCCTCCCTGCAACCGGAGCCCTGTGGAGACACTTGGCTTCAGGCGTTCCTGTCGCCTCCTTCCCTTTGCCTTCGAAGGTAAAGCCAATTCTTTTAAAAACGACACCCTACTACAACAAAGTCTCCCCTGCCCAAGAGGGCAGCCCAACCCCATGTGGGGAGGTGAATCTCCTGGGGCCGCAGCGCAGGATCGGCCCACCCCGGGAGAAGCACCCAGCCACCATCCCTGCCTGGCACCAGGCAGAGCATGAAGAGCTCCGTGGGGCATCCAGCACAGCTGACAGGTGGGCCCTCTGTCCCAGCGGCAGAGCTCTCACCAAGGCAGCGAGCGCCTCCCTGCCGGGCCCTCCGCTCATCCCACCAGGACCACACTGGAGCTGTGCAGACTGGGCAGAGCTAGGAAAGCGAGCCGCGGGTGCACGCCCACCTGCCAAGAGAAAGAACCGGGCTGACCCAAGTTTGGCTTCCTTCCCAAGTCCCTCCAGCCCGAACCTGAAGGGACCACCAGGAGAGGCCACCCGAGGCAGTGACAGCGCCCACCCCTCTGTGGACAGGGAGGCAAGGCGACGGCCTGCACCGCATCCTCTTCTGAGCTGAGCCCCGCCGAGTCAGCGCCTCTGCCTGATGCCCGTTCTGCTGCAGCATTTGGAGCTGCTGGCACATTTGGAGATGTGTGGGAACTGGGACGGGCTGGGCGAGGGGTGGAAAGGACGGGCGGCTTCGGGCTCTCTCCAACGGCCAGGGAAGCAGCGCTGCCTTCACCTCGCCTCCCTGTCCACGGACGGGTGGGCGCTATCACTGCCTCGGGCAGCCTCTCCTGGTGGTACCTTCGGGTTCACGCTGGAGGGACTTGGGAAGGAAGCCAAGCTCAGGTCAACCCAGCTCTTTTGCTTAGCAGGCAGGTGCGTACCTGCGGCTCGCTTTCCTGGCTCTGCCCAGCCCGCACGGCTCTGGAGCAGCCCTGACGGGATGAGCGGAGGGTCCGGTGGGGAGATGCTCGCTGCCTTGGTGAGAGCTCTGCTGCTGGGAAGGAGGGCCCGCCTGTCAGCTGTGCTGTGTGCCCCAGGCGAAGCTCTTCACACTCTGCGTGGAGCCAGGCAGGGATGGTGGCTGGGCACTTCTCCGAGGTGGGCCGATTCTGCGCTGCAGCCCCGGGAGATTCACCTCTCCACGTGGGGTTGGGCTGCCCTCTCGGGGGAGAGGCTTTGTTGTAGTAGGGCGTCATGTTTAAAATAATTGGCTTTACCTTTGAAGACAAAGGGAAGGCGGCGACAGGAGCGCCTGAAGCCAAGTGTCTGTGCTGGGATCCGGTTGCAGGGAGGAGCCCTGGCTGGCCACATGTGGCTGCGCCAAACACCACGGCGTTGCTCTAAACGCCATGGCAGCAAGGGAGAAGGGAAAGCAACAGTGACGGAAGGTGTCCCAATACGAAGTGCCCCACAAACACCAAGGTCAACATCCAAACTGTTGCCGCCTGCCCACCGGAGGATGCAAGGGGGGGGAATTAAGTCACCCCTGAAAAGACGGCCTAGCCATTTTTTCGGGGGTCAAAAAAAATAAGGCCCAGCCTTATTTTGTGAGAAACACGGTATATACTATCTCTGTGTTGAAATTTTAGTAAGGGTAGAATCAAACACATTTGTAGTAATCCCACATTTGGACTGTTACCACAAATGAAACATTTTGATGTTCTTCTCTATTTCTCTACAAACTGAACTGGAAAGATCTACATTCTACATGGAGAAAACATGGGGTCACCTGGCAGCCACAATTTTCTTGAAGTTATGATGCTCTTTATTTCTTTACTGAATTTATACGCAGCCCATCTCACCAACAAGCAACTCTAGGTGGCTTACAACCAAGTACAAACAACAAGATTAAACATTAAAGTGTAAGATTAACATTAACATTGACATAACATTTAAAAGATGGTATGAAAGGAGCAAGATCTATTAGTATTCTTCTACTAAAGGTTAGAAGATGTTGCCTTATGCTAGTATTGCATTAGATGTGAGTAGGCTACTACTTATATTATGCTCCTCATAAAACAAAACAGGCAAATAAGATTAATACAGTTTTATTGCCATCATGCACAGGATTGCTATAGATCAAGTTAAGGCTTTTTTTTTGGTTTAGCAGACCTTACTGTAAAGAATACCCAGAAAAAGATACTGAACAGCCAACATGAGATTAGGTTTAGTACAGATTAATTTTAATTGTATTCATATTTCCAAAGACCAAAGCTTTCATACAGTACGGTAAGCCTTTATCTAGAAAATAGTAGATTTCTTCACCGATCAGAAGTTTGGTGGGATACACATAGTCTTGATACTTTATTTTTTCCTTCTGGGATCAGCTCAGTTGTTTTGAGTCTAGTCAACCTGCCAGAGATTCAAATATACTAAAGCCCTTCTCCGTGTTCTTCTTTGTTTGCCTAGAACTTCTTTATCAGCTCTTCTTTCTATTTTTTAGCTGACCCCTTTTCTTTACACAGTTCTTTGATTTGTAATATATGACCTCACCCTTGCTGTTCTTCTACCTCCTGTAAATCTCCCCTCTGTCCCGTTATTCATGCTCTAAAATGACCACAGTAATTTCAACCATGCCAGAATCCATCAATCTATGTATAAACAGTAAACATAAATGTTATTGTAATAATGGTCACTGGACAGATTATATGGGAAAACCTACCTGTCCGGAGAAGCCCATAATGCTGGGAAAGGTGGAAGGAGAAGGAAGGAAGAGGATGACCAACAGAAAGGTAACTGGACCCAGTTACAGTGATGGTGGGCACACCACTGGAAGATCTGGAAGGTGAATGTCTATGGAGATTCTTAATCATCCAGGTCATAGATGTCCCAAAAGTGCTCTTTCAAAAGGCAACTGGACTTTCTTGGGGTTTTTTTTTTCCTTGAAAACATTTTGTTTCTCATCCAAGAAGCTTCTTCAATTCAAGAACTTCAAGAACTGAGGAAGTTTCTTGGATGAGAGAAGCAAAGCATTTTCAAGGGAAAAAAACAAGAAAACTTTTGAAAAGCACCTGTGGAACATCTGAAGGAGGATCATATTGGAAAAAGATCTTCCTGAAGAAAATTTGTTTATGTAGTTGCTAAGTGTTGCTTCCAACTTGCTGGGATATAATCAACCAATCAATAAAGTTCAATGGATATCTGTAATAACAGGAATTAGAATAAACTATCAGCATACAGCACTAGATAAATAGCATATAGATGACTTGCCTCAGTAAGGATGCAGTTTTACTTTTTTCAAAGTGAAAACATAGAAAGTCAGAAAGATACCAGCTAAATAATATGTTCTATGATAAAAATAACACACACAGAGAGAGATACACCTCCTTTTTTCATCTAAAAGCTTGTCTAGGACATGCCATAAAAGTTCATTGCATCAAAATAAATCTATATCTTAAATTAATTGAACCAACTGCTCGAAAACATTTTTACATTCATTGACTAGTCTCAACTAAAGTTTACTGGATTGCATGCATGTAGATTTTAGTGCATACAGGTGTATATTTTTTATACTGATTTATCTATTAGATATTAAAAGCTGGGTTATTTAAAAAAAACAAGCATATTTATTTCATTTATTTCTCAAATTTTAATTGTGTAAGTGATCCCATATAATAGAGATGTACTAAAATTATCATGGTCATTAAAATAAAATTTTTGAACTGCTTTTACTGATTTCATAATCTCGCATTCACTGGAATATACATGAATTGCTTATTTAACAGTAGTTTTCCATCCGTCCCTATTCCTCCAAGAAGATGAATTTTTAAAATTTGAATAAAGCTTTAAAATTATTTTATTGGTATGCTGCTGACTACGGAAGTCTCTTGGCGATCAACCCTGAATTAAAAACAAGTGTTGGCTTTTAATCATTCAATCTGGAGTATGTAACTGTACTCGCAGCCCATGTGGGAGAATGTAAAATCACTCAAACTGCTAGAAAACAAGAATGTAATAAAATATTTTTATGATCTACAGGATATTGTCTCCAGCAGTCTGATAACGGATGAATCTCAGAAAACTGGAAGATACCATTTGGGTCAATGCAGATGAAGGCCATTAGAACAATCGTTTGAATACAGCTGGTAAGGAGAAAGTTCACCATCTCTCTTGTCTCCCATATTGCTAATGAACCCATTGGCAGGGAAGACCTGCAATTATTGTCCATGTCTACTATCCAGTTTGGTGCAGTGATGATGAAATTAAGTAGGACCAGGAGACTAGGAATTCTAGTCCTGCCTTAGACCCAAAGCCAGGATATTGCACCAGTTATTTTTTCTTACTCTAGGAAGCAGATAATGGCAAACCACTTCTGACAAATCTTGCCAAGAAAACTGCAGGGACTAGTCTAGGTAGTAACCAGGTGTCAAAAACTCATTTTATAAGAGGCAACCACAAACAGAAATGCTAGCTGATACAGAGGACATCCACGTCGAGCAAAGACATTCAGTCATCTTGAAGCCAACTTTAAGTAGGATTTTAGCTTTCAGAATCATCTTGACTGCTGTAGTTTCACAGCTTTCCATGCCTCATACAGGAGACTTGGAAGGGGCCGTTTAGAACGTAGTGTATGTTCAATACTATTTTATCTAGTGTCGTCATTAATTCATTCTCTCTTGTATGTGTATTCTTTCTTTTTGACCTCACGTTTCTCATTAATTCATTCTCTCTTGTATGTGTATTCTTTCTTTTTGACCTCACGTTTCTCATTAATTCATTCTCTCTTGTATGTGTATTCTTTCTTTTGACCTCACGTTTCTCATTAATTCATTCTCTCTTGTATGTGTATTCTTTCTTTTTGACCTCACGTTTCTCATTAATTCATTCTCTCTTGTATGTGTATTCTTTCTTTTTGACCTCACGTTTCTCCCTTCATTTCTTCTATCCAATGTCTAACCCCCTGCTGAAGCAGGAGACTCTAGATCATTTTAGACAGGTGGCTGTCCAGTCTCTTCTTAAAAACCTTCAGTGATGAAGCACCTACAACTTCTGAAGACAAACTGTTCCACTGGTTAATTGTCCACATGGTTAAGAAGTTTCTGCTTAATTCTAAGTTGTGTCTCTCCTTTGATTAGTTTCCATCCATATCTTTGTTTTTGAGAAGCAGGAAGTGGTGATAGTCTTCAAGTAAATTTTGAAATTTAGGTTTTAGGAAGCCTCCCACATCTTGATCTATTTTTCCTCAGTAGCATCTTCTCCCATGGAATCCTAATTATGCTTGACCTGAAGTTATTTATTCCTTTGGCTCCATCAAACAATATTAGCCTCTCCCAGCCCCCAGAAAAGACTTGATAGTTAAAAACACCAAGTCCAGTCTAAACTTGTGATTGACTGTGGGATTAACCAGAACAGTAACAATAAGATATTCTACTAGAAAGATTCTGCCATATTGAACAAGTCTTAATGGAAGAGCCAGACTGTTATATGTGAAAATTTGCATGTTACACCTAAGAATATATAAACCAAAGAGACTCCATATTTGTTCCTAATCTGACCTTCTAGATATCAGAACATTTATATAACTTGTTATTTTGCTAAAGTTCTGCAAAGTTACAAAATATTGTGTCCTTGGCTTGATTTAAGAATTCATACTAGGTCGCCCTGACATTAGAGGAACTTTTTAAATAATCTATTGTGTAATCTTTTAAGTGAAAAACAGGAAATAGGAGGAGGAGGAGGAGGAGGAGCAGGAGGAGCAGGAGGGCAGGAGGAGAGTTAGGGAATTTCCATGAAAGGAGTCTGGAAGGAGTTATGGAAAAACACACAGGACTGCCCATTTCTTTCTTATGAAAGTCCCTATAACTCCTATGTGTGAGAAACAGGAAAAGTTATATAATCTTTTAAATCCTATATAAGGCTGTAGTTATTCTAAGGGGGTGTCTCCTTCTCCTAATCTGCTATTGGGAGCTGGGGTCCGGTATTTGCAAATATCTTACAATAAAGCCTTCTACGGATCTTGGTTGTCACCGTCTGTTGTTATTGTTTTTATTCTATTCTCTCACAGACTAAGTGTATTCTTCTATCTCTTTAATATGGTTGAAAAAAATAGAAAAAGAATCCTATACTGGAACAGTCATCACCTGAGTTAATTAGGACCATGTCAGATGTTAGAGTTCCTGAGCATTTGTTAATTTGAGGAGCTATGGCTTATCAACCAAGGCTAGCCCTGAAGGTTTATTAGAAGAAGAACAACCACTGATTTCATAGAAAGGCTTGGAAAAAACAACAATCACGGAGTTCTTGGGAAGAATTCGATGCATATGAAGGCCAACATCAGCTAAAAAACTGGTAGCTGTGATTTCACTTTTTTTTTGTCTATAATCATCATAACACTAGAAGCTATGAGACCACAAGTTCTAATTTAGCATAACAGTATGTGGGAATGATCTTGGGAGAGAAGAGGAAGAGTTGCAGACTAAGCAATCAACATGCAAAAGACATCTCAGCCTGTAGAAGAAAAAGGAATGTGGGAAGCATCTCAGAAGGAACTTTATTTTTCTGGAAAAGAATAGTAAAGAAGAAGCTTAGTGCCTTCAGACTTGCAAGATTCTGTTACTGTAACCCTAAAATAAAGATGTTGTTAGTACCATGGTTTGTGCTTCTTCCCAGGTCTACCTCAAAGGGCTGACATCTTAGCCACACAGTAATCAGTTCCTCTCAGATCTAGGAAAATAAGAACTAAGAAACTGTTTCTGAAAAATAGTAATAGCACTTAGACTTATATACCGCTTTATAGCCCTAAGCGGTTTACAGAGCCAGCGTATTGCCCTCAACAATTTGGGTCCTCATTTTACCCACCTCGGAAGGATGGAAGGCTGAGTCAACCTTGAGCCTGGTGGGATTCGAACTGCCAAATTGTAGGCAGCTGGCTGCAGAAGTAGCCTACAGTACTGCATTCTAACCACTGCGCCACAGAGGGTCCTCTACTAATACTACCAAGAAACCTGCAGAAGGTAATTCCTTGCAGGGAAAGTGACATGAAGATGTTAAGAAATAGGAAAGTGTTTAGAGGTATGGTTACTATACATGCTGCAATTTATTTATGTGCAGGTAGTTCTCGACTTACAACAGGTCATTTAGTGAGCATTCAAGATTACAACAGCACTGAAAAAGTGACTTATGACCATTTTTCACACTTACGACTACCATCCCCTTGGTTATGACCAACATCCCCATGGTCCCATTATCAAAATTTGGATGTTTGGCAATTGACTCATATTGATGACGATTGCTGTGTCTTGGGGTCATGTGATGACCTTTTGTGATGTTTCTGACAAGCAAAGTCACTGGGGAAGCCAGATTCACTTAACAACCATGTTACTAACTTAACAACTGCAATGATTCACTTAACAACTATGGCAATAAAGGTTGTAAAACGGGGCAGAACTCACTTAACAACTGTCTCACTAGGCAACAAAAATTTTGGCCTCAATTATCATAAATTGAGGACTACCTGTACTTGTATTGTGGTCCGCAAATTGGTTTGTAAAAAAGGTACCCATTGATTTTTCTGCACCCAGCATGTCAGCAACTAGAGAGACAATTACTATTGGGATATAGTAATGATGGTGCTTTTATTTTTTTCTTTCTCTTCCTAAAACTAAGGTGTTTTCAAACAATGTGGTCCAGGTTAACTTCCTCTGATTTCTGCTTTCTGCACAGATGAGAATATTATTAACTTATAATGCAATTTCTTCGTGCCTTTTATAGATAGCATTAAAGACAGCATTCTTCAGGGCACTGTACATCTTCTATTTCTTTTGAGCAAGTTGTGTTCTGCAGCTGCATTTTTCCATTCATGAGAATCACCCTAACAGATCTCAGTTGTATCTTTTAAATCATTATCTTGCTGTAATAACCATTCCAATTTATGGAGCTTCGTTTCCCATAAAGTGATGATTAGCATATAGACAATGAAGCCCATGAACATTGTGAGTTAATGCTCTTCCTAAACTTCCACCGAACAGTGTAATAGTTTTCCTATTTAGTTATTTCTACAGAGCTGAAATTTGTATATGATGTTCTTAATTCTGGCTTTGCTTCTCCTTGCACCAGATTATTCAGTTTAAAATCTCCGTAATCACTTTTTTTAGGTTTCAGCCAGACACTTCCTTCTCAGTCTTCAGGTGGTACAATCAATCTCACGTCAGCAGTCAATCATCCAGGGAATAGAGACCATAATTCAAGAAACCAAATCTCTCCTGTCAGCACTATTTCTATAATCAGTCATTCCCTTGCAGAATTCTTCATTTCCTTCCCAGTTCTCTCCCATGGACCAGAAGGATGGATGAGAACACACCACCTCACCTTTCTTCAGGCTCTTTCAGGGCTTTGAAATAAAAAATAAAAAAGATATAGATCAACTTTAGCAGTGTAATAGATTTCTAACGTGAATGGGCAAGAAGCAATACCTGTCAGTGGGCTTGGCAGCTGTTTCATCATGTCCCCAGTCTATACTTCTGGGAATCAGCCTATTTCATGAGTCAAGAGGTTTCCCTCAACATATTACGCCGTCTTCGGTCTGATTTAAGCATGGTATATAAAATCATACATTGCAATGTCCTACCTGTCAATGAATACTTCAGCTTCAACCATAACAACACAAGAGCACACAACAGATACAAACTCAAGGTTAACTGCACCAAGCTTGATTGCAGGAAATACGACTTCAGCAACAGAGTGGTCAATGTCTGGAATACTCTACCCGACTCTGTAGTTTCTTCCCCAAACCCCAAAAACTTTAACCTTAGACTGTCTACTATTGACCTTACCCCTTTCCTAAGAGGTCTGTAGGGGGCATGCATAAGCGCACGAACGTGCCTACCGTCCCTGTCCTATTGTTTCTTTTATTTTTCTTTTATTTTTCTTATATGTACCCATTTCATGTATTCATAACTATGTATACACTTATACTTATTATCTTGTAAACAATTGACAAATAAAATAAAATAAAATAAAAATAAAATATTAGCTTCTGTTCCTCACTGTATGGAGTCCAGTGCAGCCCTTCTTGCAGATTTACAGTTGCCTCCCTTTCATATCCCTTAGTCATGTTATTATTTTCACCAAGACAAATTCCTTGTGTTTCGAATCACACTTGGCCAATAAAGTATTCTATTCTATTCTATTCTATTCTATTCTATTCTATTCTATTCACCTCCTACTTCAGTTACCGATATTACCGTATTTCAGTTACCAAGTTAAGAAGAGACTGTCTTACCCACTCCTGCAAAATGTAGGGAGAAAAGTATACCCTAGTTGTTGTGTAAGAAGAATCAAATAATTAAGTTGGCTGCTGATATGGTTAAATGCTGATTGGTTGTGGTTGAATGCTGATTGGTATTAATAACACAAACAAATAATCCTAGCCAATTTCAAATCAGAGAGTATGCCTGAAAAGATAGCTTCTTCTTCTGCCATCAAAATTCGATCTCCCTGATCAAATATGATTATCATCAAAAAGCAATCCAGGTTAAAACTGAATACCCCTCCCTCAGCAGAAGGGGAGAAATAAGGCACCACCTATCTCCAGTTTGCAATGCAACCCTTGCAACAGTTCCAAGAAGATTCCGCAACCAATTGCGCCCTGATTCAGGTGACCCCGAGATCACAAATAAACCTCCAAGTGGCCTCAACAGCTCTCAGAGAGTGCTAACAAACAGATGACTGCAAAGAAATATAACCCTTTCATCCCCTCACCCATCATCCTGTCAGAACCTATCCTTCCATCCCCTTGCCATCAGAACTGATGAAGCTTCCCCGATGAGAAATGAAACAACTTCTTCTTCTTCTTCTTCTTCTTCTTCTTCTTCTTCTTCTTCTTCTTCTTCTTCTTCTTCTTCTTCTTCTTCTTCTTCTTCTTCTTCTTCTTCTTCTTCTTCTTCTTCTTCTTCTTCTTCTTCTTCTTCTTCTTCTTCTTCTTCTTCTTCTTCTTCTTCTTCTCCTCCTCCTCTCCTCCTCCTCCTCCTTCTTCTTCTTCTTCTTCTTCTTCTTCTTCTTCCTCCCCTCCTCCTCCTCTCCTCCTCCTCCTCCTCCTTCTCCTCCTCCTCCTCCTCCCGAGGAAAAAGACAATCCAGTTGCCTTTTGAAGAAAAAAAAAGCATCCTTGAGATAACTATGACCTGGATGACTAAGAATCTCCACAGACATTTAAATCCAGGTTATGCTGTTGGTAGTGATTTGGAACCAAGCAAGAAACAGGTTCTATGTTCTGTGGTTCTCTCATTTCTTGCAATATATCCTCTGTAGAAGAAAGCAAACACAGAGAAAACCTGTTATAGCTTAAGTCCAAGTTGGAATGTTTCTATCATTTTGATTTATGATATTTGTTGCAATTGTAGTCATGGTTTATATTTTGTTTAAGTCTCAGAACAGCAACAAGCTATTTTGTAAAGTTATGTGGCCAGCTGTCTTAAGCATGATAATCCCAGGTGATGCAAAGCAACATTCCACAAAATAACGTCATATGTTCCACCACAGTGTCATGATATCTCAACTATATATTTACTAAGTAACTTCCATTTTTAGCCCAATGCCTGGATGGAGAGTCAGATCTTCATGGCCTTTGCAAAGCTAATAGGGTGGGAGACCCTATGAAAGGTTGTTCCAAAGGACAAGGGCAGCCACAGAGAAGGGGCACATTCAAGGTCCAATCAAATGGCAATGTTTACTGAAAGGGATCTGAAGTATGCTTACCCTATCTGATATGCAGATCCCCTCAGCAAGATCCAGTCCCACAAATAACCTATCCCAGTGTCACTTGGGGCTTTAAAAAGTGATAACCAACATCTGTATGAGCTATTGAAATCAAGAAGAAAGTTGATGCTAGGAAAACAAAGCTAAATTCAGAGGAGAAGGAAACTAATGGAAACTAATCAAGGAGAGAAACAACCTAGAACTAAGGAGAAATTTCCTAAAAGTGAGAACAATTAAGCAGTTGAACAGCTGGTCTTCGGAAGTTGTGGGTGCTACATCGCTGGAGACTTTTAAGGACAGACTAGATAGCCATTTGTCTAAAATTTTATAGAGTGTCCTGCTTCAGGAGGGGGTTGGACTAGAAGACTTCCAAGATACCTTCCAGCTCTGTTATTCTGAATTCTTTATGCAGACAGATTGAGTGTGATGATCTTCAGGGGGTGGGGAGCAAGTGATAAAACATGCACGGCAATGCAAATAGGAAAGTGCACAGATTGCATTCTGACATCACAATTTTGGCATAATTGTGATTAGGAGCAGGGACCCATGGATGTTCCAGAAAGAATCCAACATTACACTATTTAGACAAAGGCAGCATCATATCAACATTACATGCACTTGAACAGAAAATTAATGAAGATGGGCTCCAGCATGAGACCAAATGCTCGGAAGACAAAATTTCTGTTCCCGGTGCCCATTCCAGATTGGATCCTGTAACATTATCCTGGGACATATTCGCCTTCATTCATGAAAAATGAATTCACCTTCATTTATGAAAAACTACAAGTGCAGATATTACCTAGAGATTGTAAAGTGCAAGTTTACTATTACCATTTCCATGGGTGCTGTACAGGGCTCCCCAAGAGTTGTAGAAACACTGTAAAAAAGAATTTGAGCTTAAAGTGAGCCTAGAATTTCAGAGTCTACCCTATCATTTTTTTCATATATCCAGCATGTCTACCCAGTTCTGCATGAAAAGGCATGCATTTTCATATTCATAGCTCCAGTAATAATAATAATAATAATAACAACAACAACAACAATAATAACAATAACAACAACAATAACAATAATAATAATAATAACAATAACAATAATAACAACAATAACAATAATAATAACAACGAGGAGGAGGGGGGAGGAGGAGGTGGTGGTTTGGTTCATTGACATTGCAAAACCTGGCGATGCATGAATTGTAGACACGCAGAAAGAAAAAATCACAAAGTACTGGGACTTACAAATTGAAGTTGGAAGACTTTGGAAGAAGAAATTGTGTGTTATCCCAATTGTAATTGGAGCCCTTGGAGCAATACCTAAAGGGCTACCTCTCTATTTGGAAATTCTGAATTTATCAGACTTGAATACCCTGATTCTACAAAAAAAAAACACCCTACTTGTAACAGTTTATATCCACTGACACTATCTTAATAGTTCCTAGGTCCTTGGTTAGGACTTGAGCTGTTGAGCTATCAACCAGCCCCAAAGGCTGTGAATCTCACTAAAGATTAACCAATAATAATATACATAAACATATAGTACATAACATACATAATATACATAATTGATTTGTTTGCATCTATGTGATGATCTAAAATTACCCTGGGCTATATTCCACATTGTGACTGAGCAGCTAGCTGCTTTACCTTTATTTGCTACATAGTATAAGGACTTAACAGGAACAACCTTAACAATGTTTTCAGTTTGCAAAAAAAACCTGTTTAATAATTTAAATAAATAAATAAAGCTTCGAGCACAAAAACCTAGATCTGTAGGAAAAAGAAAAGCGTGTAAGGTTGATTTTTTTTCCTTGTCTGCCTTTTTAAACCTTTCATCGTGTGTTATTTGATCTCATCATCATTTGGACATTTCCACAAATGGTTCACAAGCAGTAATACAATTCTGTTGTGATGTCCTCCAAAATATAACCACGTGCTTAGCAAGAGGAGTACATGAATTTATTTATAGCACGATGCCTACTTCAATCATACAAAACCTATGAGATGGATATTGGTAAAATTTGTACAGATTAATTTCTGTGAAGTGAGCTACTGCTCAGTGAATGCTTTTTATCCAAATGTTCTAGTCACAAAAGGTGTCTCCAGACCCTTGATTCCGTGTCATTTTGAGCTTCCATTGGCACTTTCATTACTGGGAGCATTACTGAGCATGTGTTGTGGTTCGTCGACTGCCAGCGGAGATACAGTCGAGTCAGATGAGTCAGAGTCATACAGTCAAGATCAGGGGTCTCAAACTCGTGGCCCGCGGGCCAATTGCGGCCCACAGGATGATATCCTGTGGCCCCCACCGTGATATGAAAGTATAATATTAGTGCGGCCCACAGGGGGAATGGACCTCTGAAGGAAATCCTGCCCGCCGTTCCTCATCATGGCTTCTTCTCCACCCTGAACTTTAACAAGTCCAAGTACAGGTCCAGACTTAGTGATGATCATCTTCAAGCCATACTGAGGGTCTCAAGTGCCTCCTCTCTCAAGCCAAATATGGCTCAGATATGTGAGAGGAAGCATTGTCAAGTCTCTGGCAGCAAGGAGTAAGCTGGAGAAGCCATGTTCTGAGGAACTGTTCATGATCTTCATTCAGTGTTCCATTCATGTGTTCAGGACAGTTCATGTATTGGAGAAATCATTAACTGTTGATGACATTTGAGGATATTTTTTTAACAACGTTTTTTGTGGAATCCCTTATGCGGCCCAGCCTCACCCAGCCTCTGCCTCCAGCGGCCCCCAGGTAAATTGAGTTTGAGACCCCTGGTCAAGATCAAGGGAAGTACTATTACCATTCTATAAAGCCTTAGTAAGACCACACCTAGAGTACTGCATCCAGTTTTGGTCACCACATTATAAAAAAGATGTTGAGACTCTAGAAATAGTACAAAGAGCAACCAGGGTGATTAGGGGACTGGAGGTGAAAACATACAATGAACGGTTGCAGGAACTGGGCTTGGCTAGTCTAGTAAAGAGAAGGACCAGGAGAGACATGATAGCAGTCTTCCAACGTTTGAGGGGCTGCCACAGGGAGGAAGGGATCAAGCTATTTTCTAAAACACCCAAAGGCCAGACAAGGAACAATGGATGGAAACAGAACAAGGAGAAATTCAACCTGGAAATAAGGAGAGACTTTCTGACAGTGAGAACAATCAACCAATGGAACAGAAGTTGCCCTCAGAAGTTGTGGGAGCGCCATCACTTGAGACTTTCAAGAAGAGATTGGACTGCCATTTGTCAGAAATGGTGTAGGGTGTCCCGCTTGGGTGGGGGTTGGACTAGATGACCTACAAGGTCCCTTCCGACTCTGATTATCTGTAAAGGAGATGGAGGGGGAGCCTGGGTTACCATCGGAGCTGGCGGAAGCCTCTGAGGAACAGGAGGTCTCACAGCCAGATGCAGAGCAGGGTCTATCTACTCACGGTCAGGTGGAGAGACCACTGTTTTCGGGTTCTGAGTTGAGCAAGGGGGAGGAACAGCTGGGGCCTGCCCCAGATGTGCATATGCTCAGAGAAGTGCGGAGAGGAGAGCAATGCAGGACTGAAGGCCAGCTATCCAGGGAAAAAAAAGAGACATTAACAAGCCCCTCCCTGGCTGGGATATAAGGAGGAGGGGTGTGGGAGGCGTGGTTGTTGGATACATCCGTTCATGCTCCAGAAGAGTTCCTTCCAGTGGATACCTTGCCAGGAATTCCTTGTCACTAACCAGGTTGGTCAGACTCTTTGTGTCGGGATTGAAGTGCTAATTGAGGCTCTCTGAAAGGAACTCAAAGACTGTTACAGCTTGTGAATCACCTACAGATGTGCGACCTGGAGCTTTGTCAGTGAATTCTGAGAATTCCTGCCTTTTTAAATAAAATGAGTTTTTCCTCATGAGTAGGCTGTTGAGTGGGGATCATGAAGGCTGGGTCAGAAGAGCATGGGAAGCATACTCTTTCAATTCTTCCAGCAGTTGTCTATGGAGATTCTCAGTCATCCAAGGTCCAAAAAGGTACTGGAAGCATCTTTGGGTCTTCCAGCAGTTGACTGAAAACTTTCAGCCCATGTCCACAGTCCTCTTCTGGATATTGGAAATACAGGTAGTTCTCGACTTATGACCACAATGAAGCCCAAATGTTCTCTTGCTAAGCGAGACATTTGGAGCTTCGCCCCATTTTTACGGCCTTTCTTGCTAAGCGAATCACTGCAGTTGTTAATAACGTGGTTGTTAAGTGAATGTGGCCTCCCCGTTGACTTTGCTTGCCAGAAGTTCGCAAAAGGGATCACGTGATCCAGGGACCCTGCAAATGTCAGAAATGTGAGCCACTTGCCAAGAGTCTGAACTTTGATCGCATGACTATGGGAATGCTGCAACAGTCATAAGTGTGAAAAATGGCCATAGGTCACTTTTTCTCAGAGCTGTTATAACTTCAAACAAAATGAACTGTTGTAATTCGAGAGCTGGGACAAATAAAGCAATAGCACTAGCACTTAGACTTACTGTATATACTGCTTCACAGTGCTTTATAGCCCTCTCTAAGCCATTTAAAGAGTCAGCACATTGCCCCCAACAATCTGGGTCCTCATTTTACCCACCTCGGAAGGATAGAAAGCTGAGTCAACCTATTTCTACTTATATCTATATTTATATCTATCTATATTTATTTATATATTAAGTTGAAATCGTATCATGAAAGAAATGTGTATATAGAAAGACGATAAGAAAATGTAACAGATGTCTTGATGTTGATATAATGATGTATAAAGTTTTATTTTATGTTTTTAAATTTTGAAAACTAAATAAAATTTAATAATTGTTAAATTAAAAAAAAAGAAAAGAAGGAAAGCTGAGTCAACCTTGACCCATTCAGGATCAAACTCCTGGACTGAGTAGTGAGTTAGGCTGCAGTACTGCAGTCTAACCACTGAGCCACTACAGTACAGCTATTTTAGTGTGCTTTTTAGAAACAGCTTTGTGTGGATTTTCAAAGCTTTATACATCTCCTTGCATGTCAAATCTTTCAACGCAAACATAGCAGTCCCTTGGGAGTTATCATAACTGTGGGAAAGGTAGCAATTATTTGCAACAAACGATGGAAGTATTTCGGTGCACAGTATGCATCCTTTCTTTGCGGTCCTTTCTTGAAGACACTCCTAGATAGGAAAATAAGATACCACACCCTTATGTGTGACTTGTCCTACTTAGGACTGGGACTTCAACCTTGTGTATGACCTGGATTTATCTGGGTCAAGCCTTGGACTGTTTTTTTCATAAAGCCCTTAAGTACAGGAATGGTGATAACATTCCTGTTCCTTGGGAAAGCTTCATTTAACGTTTAAATCTTGTCTTTTATTTTTGGAATGGGATGAAACTGGTCAGGTAAGATGGTAAAATTGGTCAGGTTAGATGTTGAAAGAAACGTAACATTCCTCTCTCCCTTGTGGCCAGCTTCTATTTAGCTTTCCAATCCAAACTTTTTATGTGTCTTCTTACTAACTTTGCTGGCTTATTGTCACAAAATGGGTCACCCTGACCAGTAAAAGTATAACACGGTAGTATAATTTGCAGAGCAAATGGGCAAAGACAGAAAAGTATTTACCAAATAATAGAGCTGTCCTATTGTGGAAAGTGTCTCAGTACTTTGATGCCTAAAAGTAACATTAATCTTCAAATAATCACCAATATCACTCAATATCTAAATTACATTTCTACATTCAAAGAGAAGGACATGTTAACCTAATGAGAAAATCTCACTTATACTGTCCAGATATCCTGTGAGATGAGATGATGAACCAATCTGGTAAGAAACAGGAATCCTGCAGTTTTAAATGACAAACACTTCTTCCACAAGAAGAGATTTATAGTCATTTAATTATTTCAGGTAACTTCTATAGTTTTACACACATTTGAATTATTGATCTGCCTAAATGGAATCCTACTGAGAAATGACACTTGGATTTAATTTGAATTTCCCCTAACTGGAAGTTATCCTTTGGATTTGCATAAGCGCACCAACGTGCCTACCGTCCCTGTCCTAGTGTTTCTTTTTATTTTTCTTATATGTATCCATTTCATGTATTTATAACTATGTTTATACTTATACTTATTAACTTGTAAGCAATTGACAAATCAAATAAATAAATAAAATAAAGCTTGATGGCTCATTGTTGACAGCTCCCATCATCTCCAGTCAGTATAATTCATCATAATGGGAATTGTGGCCCAATATTATCTGGAAACAACTTTTCATCACATCCACAGAATTTTTCCCAACTTCAGTCTCTCATATTCCCTAGTTAGCAGCGTCAGAAAAAATGATATAAAATATCAAAAGAAAAAAAATGTATCTTACCACTGTACTTTGTATGATCTTTGGACAAGCTTTCATTAGGCAGCAAGACTCCCCTCTCTATTTCTCCTCTCACAGAATGAGTCTTCATAATCAGTTCATTTATGAAAGAGCAGGAGGAAGGTTATAATAAAACCGTGTACAAATAGAAGTACCTAATTGTGAAGCCAATAATGTTAAGGGTGAACAATTAGAGGATAAGGCACCGCTAACTTCGGTGGAACTTTTTCCAGAATCCATCGCCTTACATATGGAATATGCTTACTGAACACATTCACATGCAGATTTACTGGCATTGATACATCCCAACATGCCATGATAAGGGCCAGAGCAGAGCCTGTAGGGTGACAGGTGAAGGTTTCCTGCTTTCTCCTCTGTGAAGTGATATAGATCTGATGTTGGGAGTGAGAAAGAATGAATGCAAAAAAGGAACTCTGAAGAAAGATGACTGAAGAAGGACTTAGGAAAGAGGAAAGAGCGAGAAAGAAACTCAAAATAATACCACCTTGATTTTGTTTAGTATAAGAAATTTGGACAGGTTTTCAAAATTCTGATAATATACCCTACCACAGGTTTCTGGAATCTCTACTGTGTTAGTGTCTAGACCTTGTGGACTTCAAAGGACTGACACCCTTCTAGAAATCCTTTGTTTTACACCTTTCCTGACTTGACACACCAGCTGTATTGTAATTTGGTTGCTACCACCTACTTGTGCAGGAGATACCCGCCCCCTTAGACTCAGCATGTGGCATAGATGGGAATTTGATAACCTGTACTGTACTGACAATCCACAGAGATACAAGCATGATATTTATTGATAAAAATGCACAATTCTAATTTCTGTAGTGATGCAGTGGCTAGAATGTGGTGTTGCAATCTAGAATGCAGTATTGCAGTAGTTAGAATGCAGTATTGCAGGTTAACTCAATGCTTACTGCCAGGAGTTCGATCCTCACTGGCTCAAAGTTGACTCAGCCTTCCATCCTTCCGAGGTGGGTAAAATGAGGACCCAGATTGTTGGAGGCCATATGCTGACTCTGTAAACCACTGTAAACCACTTAGGTAGCACTGTGACGCAGTATATAAGTCTAAGTGCTATTGCTATTCTGTAATTCTGGAGTAAGTTTGAGGCATGTGTTGGAGAGAAAAAAATCTCCCCATTCTCTGAAAGTCAGAATAATATAGCAATTCTTAATTGTAAAGTAAACGTAAGACAAATACATAGAATTGTCCTATCCACTTTAAGCATCCTCCTGTGAAAACAACAAAGTTGGATAAAATACTTCCATGGAACAAAAATTACAGGCAGCAAATTAAAAATGGTTCCCCATTGAATGGGACAAAAAAGAAGCAAGTTTGCTCTTGTTTGGAAACACTTCGGGGTAACATGGTTGCAAAACATGAAAAGAATAGAACTACACAATTCAATGAATATGCACACAATATGAAACTAGATAATCATCACAGAAATTAAAATCTCAAATATGTTTAATTAGCAACACATAATAAAAAGCATAAAGCATAACATCCTGATGGAAATAGCTTGGTTACCTATGTCTATCTAAACAATAATCCATTGACTCTAAAGTCGTTTCCCAAATTTAATATTACTTTGACTTAACTTTTAGCTTAATTTCTGAAGCTGATTTCTTTCAATTGCTCCCCAACGCTTTCTGGATTTTCTCCCTCTTCACCTATTGAACTTTTAAACTCACACCTTTGCCTTTAGAGAAGCTAAAAGGCTTCTGGTTGCCTTACCTGGACAGGCCTAGAGTTGTCTATTTTGCCAACCGACATGTTCCTAGCCATTGTCTGTGTGCTTAGATCACAGGTCGTTTCATGTCATTTTTGATGACACACCCAGTCACCATAATCTCTGGAACAATGGAGGGATTCAAAAATTTTTACTACCGTTTCTGTGGCTTGGTGGGCATGGCATGGCTTGGTGGGCGTGACAGGGGAAGGATACTGTAAAATCTCCATTCTCTCCCCACCCCACTAACCTGCTTTCCAGCTCCATTCTCCTGTGCAGGAGAACAAAAGAAGACCCAGCCGAGCAGCTAGGACTCAGCAAGCAGAGAATAGATGGGGGTGGGGGCCAGTCAGAGGTGGTATTTCGAACTACTCAAAATTTCTACTACCGGTATTCCAGAGCTGGTCAGAACCTGCTAAATACCACCTCTTGCAAGAATGCCCTGATCTTTCATGGCCTCTGAACTCTCAAAAAAAAAAAACAACCCATATGAGAATGGAGTGTTCCTTTCTCCAAATTTCAGAGGCTGCAAAGGCTACGCAAGAGTAATTTTTGAAGTTTCCCGGTCTTGTGCAACCCAAAGCTACCTCAGATGGGCATTTCAAAAAGAGAATTTACAATTACGTAAATACTTATTTATTAAATGATAATTTAAATCAGGAGCGTCAAACTCACATCATCACAGTGGCATCACGTGACGTATTGGGATTTCCCCCCCCCCCTTTGCTAAACCAGGTGTGGGCATGGCCAGCATGTGATGCATCCTGCCTGCAGCCCGGGAGTTTGACAGCCCTGCTCTAAATAATTTAATTTAATTGATTACTCTTTGTTATGAATTGTTTCTTTTATCCAGGGTGGAAGGGAAGCAGTGTGTGACAGACCAGCAGAGTCAGGTTAGGCAATTTCTGTATTTCTGCCACACTGAGCCGAAAAGGTTTTCCATCACTAGCTTGAATGAAGATGTTGATTCTACTTCTTGCAATCAGCTGCCAATTGTGAGGTGTCTGAATTGATCAAAGCTAGTCAAGGTAGAGATGCAGGAGAGTGCTTGGCCATTTACTCCAGTAATTTAGAATGCAATCCAATGGAACACTTCAATCCACCCAAAAGCTCCTTGTGGACAAAAGGTGACCTTTTTAGGTGGCTCCATACCTAAACAACGAACTACATTAAAGCATTAAGAACAAGTTATTGGAACACCTTTGCAAAGAGGAAATGGAAGATGAACAGCAGCAAAGAAAAGCAAACTGTAAACTATAACTCTGTTCATTAAAAGGAAGGATAAAAATAACTCCTTTGTTAAATAGCTCCAATTGGAAGCAGTCTCCATGTAATCTTGCATACAGTGTCTGTATTTAATTATCATTTCCTTGTAGTCAAAAATAGACAGAACTCCTATGCCTCAGAAGCAGGTCTAAAAACTCAGTCCATAGGCAGGCAATTCTTCGTGCCATAGTGTCCTTGCAGTGTCCTTGAAAGTCAGTGGAATCATAAAAATAACACAACCAAAGACTTTGTTCTCATACACTCAGCAGTAATTACTGATTGCAAGGTCATAAACATTATTTCATATGAAACAATATCATTAGAATAATGTATATGTTTCTCTCTTTCTCTTTATCTCTTTGAGCAAATTTTATATAGGGGGGGAAGCTATATTCCACATGATCTAATAAAAACATTTCCAGTAAATGTTACTGCAGCTAGTTCAAGTCTTCTCCCAGTTGGAACTTGAAGCTTCGAGTTTTTTGTCAGGAGAAGGAGGAACAAGGTCCCAAGACAAAAGAAGGGAGCTCCCAAGCTTACAAATCAATATGGTACTGTAATAATTTCTTTTATCGTTCTGGTAGTGTCAACCAGTAGTTCCTACAGAAGGTAGGAAAGCTTATGCAATGAATACCGTATGACGATGAGGCAGTTTGGCAGTTTTATCCCTTAAGTTAAATTATTTCGCAATCACATGTTTTAGTTCAATTGTGAATTATAAGCTTGTTCTTTCTCTGAATTCTTAACTCTTAGTTCCATCCTAATTTTATGAGTAGAGTTGGCTTGTGGTGCTCCAAAGATGCAAAACGTGCTTCTTTGGATATCATCCTAATTGTGTTTTTGAATAGGTAAATTCACATTTAAAGCAAAACATGTATTACTTTAATTCACATCAAGTGTGATTCCTCTGGATTTTCACAAGCAAATCTCAGTCATTCTGGCGTTAGTGTCACATTTTGCAATTAAGAACATTAGCAGGAGAGCCATGATGGTTGGAAGTAGGTATGAAAACCTGATGGTGCATTTGAAGTAGTAACTCTGCATTTGAAGTTGGCATTCTAAGTTTCTGATCTTTGCTTTTATTTTATACAGCTAAGAAAGGGAAGAATCAGGAATCTACTACCCACTATTAACTGACTAGTAGCTGAAGACTGTTACTCTTCTGCATATCATACATTTTCTTTTTCAGTGTATTCTTATAAATAAAACATAGACATAGAAAGTTATCATTGGGAACTTGTGTCTGTTCTTGTAATGGTGAGAAAAACCGAGAACTATCATAGCAAAAGAAAATCATAAATATTAAAAATTAAATTTTAAGAATGTAACTTGTTATGAAGTTGTCGCATATCAAATTCCTGCATGGTAAAACTAAACATCCTAATGCATGGTAGCTAAAAGCTTTCTAAATATGATATGATCTTACATTTAAGACCCAAGAAAGACACATAACAAGAAAAAAAGGAATATTATTACACATCGAGGTTCTCCTAGTTATCCTATCGGAGGATAATTCCTCTGATGTTTGTAACTAAGAGATATAATTGAAAACTCCATTTTATGTGGGGGCCCTGTGTTTTAAAGCATATAAACAGGAAGGAAATAATATCCTAATCAAAGAGCCTTAAAGGAGGAATCCACACCTCCACCAAGACTACAGGTAGTCCTCAACTTATAACAGTTCATTTAGTGACCATTTAAAGTTACAGCGGCACTGAAAAAAGTGGCTTATGACCATATTTCACACTTATGACCATTGCAACATCCCCATGGTCACATGATCAAAACTGAGAAACTTGGCAACTGACTCGTATTTATGATGGTTACACTGTCCTGGGGGTCATGGGATCGCATTTCGTGACCTTCTGAGAAGCAAAGACAATGGGGAAGCCGGATTCACTTAGCAACCATGTTACTAACTTAACAACTGCAGTGATTCACTTAAGAACTGTGGCAAGAAAAGTCATAAAATGGGCCAGAACTCACTGAACCATTGTACCACTTCACAACATGGGCTCAATTTTGCTCGGGGAGGACTACCCATTTGACTACTCGTGGGCAGCAAAACCCACCCGTCCTTCCACTTTTGATGTTACCTACCCGAATAATGAACCAAGCTGAGAGAGCTCCAAGAAACACAATCTTTCTACCCTGAGCAACATATATCCTCTCCTATTAACGATGTTGGAAAGAAATCTTAGCAGGTCTATTTCCAAGTCGGGAATAAAGGAAGAATACAGTTGTTTGAATCAGAGGTGAAGTTCATTTCTGAGCGTGCAACACTCAGTCAGCTGTTGGAGGTGGCGGCCCTGAGCCCTCCCAACAAAAGCCCTTTGTATAGCTTGCCTTTGTTTCTCAAAAGCACACAGAAGTGTGTGCCCAGCTTCTAAGAAAGTGCACTTTAGCCAGCATTCCAAGAGGCAGTGCTTTCACAATTAGACATCCTGCTGAGTTGTGGTTTCCAAGTGTTTAGCATTGGTTGATTGAAAATGCTAATCTCTTCAAGGAAAGAAGCTTTTTTAAAAAAAATTGATCAAAGAAATCTCAAGTTAAGCTCAGGCTGGGAGGAACGTTCATCCAATTAAATCAACATTTTCTGTTGCATTTTAATTTTTGTCTAAAGCCTGGTCTAATTTTTGTCCTAATGAGGACGGCAAGACTGTATGGTGAGAGGAGTTGATTTCCTTCCTGTAGAAATATAAAGTAAACTTGGAAATGAAACAAACACTTTCATTTTCCCCAACAATCCTGTTTTTGAAAGCCTCAAATTCTATTCATTTTGCCTGTGAAGAAATGGGCAAGCCTGCAAATTTTGACAATGAACTGAATGATGTTTTCACCCATCCAAATTTCAGAAATCTGTAATCAGCACGAGGAAGTTCTGCATATAATTCTTAAAAGTTAAGATTGACATGAACAAGTGATAGTGGAAGCAAAAAAGTTTCTTCCATAAACCAGTTTTTAAAAAAACAAAACAAAAAAAACCTCAAGTTCATTACCATATAGTCCATTTATAAACATATTTCCTAATTTAGCTCTTACCCAAAAGTGAACGGAAATGAAATTCTCATCCATATCTAACTGAGATGTATGCAGCCTAAAACAGTGTACACCAGGAGACAAAGTTTGGGGTCATGGTTTCTAATTTGCCTAAATTCATGTTCATTGCATTGATGACACTGCCTAAACAGCTGTTCTCTTCTCCTTTTGCTCTCAGTCTTTCCCAACATCAGGATCTTTTCCGATGAGTCCTCTGTTCTCATTTGGTGGGCCAACGTATTTGAGCTTCAGTATTTGTCCTTCCAAAAAACAATCAGGGTTGGTTTCTTTTAGGACTGATGATTGATTTCAAGGAATTAAGGATCAGCTTCCTAACAGTGAGGACAATTAAACAGTGGGACAGCTTCCCTCCAGAAGTTGTAGCTGCCTCATCACTGGAGGTTTTTAAGAAGAGACTGGACAGTCACTTGTCCGAAATGGTATGGATCTCCTGCTTTTATCCCTTATAGTATTTATGTTTGTTAATTTAAAAATTGTGCATCTTCTTATGTTGTTATTTTTTGATTTACCATTATTTATTCAATTACATAGCTGCCGATTGTAAACATGTAACTCTGGGCAATGAACAAACCATGCAAAAACAATATTAAAAGCCCTGCGTAACCAATTAAAAGAATCCAATGCAAGAAATGAAAATAGACAGTACACCATAATTCAAAAACAAACAAAGGAACTAACAAATCTATTGCACTTCCCTAACATCATGGCCTTAATACTTGAAAAAAAAAGTAAGGTTTTAATAGTCTTCTAGAAGGCCAAGACAATCAGTCATAAGATCTCTGCAGTGTTTGGACATTGTTGTAAACATTGGAAATGATATTAATCAACACAAAAAATACCTTGGAAGTACCTAGAATTGTTTTCCCAACAGGCAAATTCAAGTCATGCCAAAAGGGCTGGGAACCAATGAAATCTATTAAGAAAATAATACAATGCTTGGAAGTTTGATGTTATATATGCTGACAGAAGCAAGAATACTCTATGCACAAAAATGGAAGGATACTTTGAGTCTAACAAGGACATTGATGGAGTTTGCAGATTGCAAATTGACTGCTTTGTTTAACGTTTCTAACTGGAAACCACTTTTGGACTTTGTGCTTGAGGTAGAAAAAAAAATGAAGTTTTGATTTGGGGTTTGGCTGATTCGATAGGTTTGTTGTAATAAAAGTGGCTAGTATATATTAGTATGTAAAAGTAAAAAGTTGAAGTTGTACTTTGTTACTTTATTCTACTGTACCAAAAAGAGTCAGAACTCAATGATTTTTTTTCTTTTTCCCCTTAATCCCACACTTTTTCTTCTTCCCTTTCTCCTCCCCTATTTTCCCATTATTTTCACTTTCTTTGCATTTTTCTTTGTATTTTATATTTTGATAAACTAATAAAAATCCCCCTAAAAAAATAAAAAAAGAAAGAAACTAGTATGACACAAAAGCATTCTTGGGACTGTCGGTTCTATTTTGGAGTATATGTACAATATATCTATATAAATATTTTGGAACATAAGACGGTAAATCCTCCACCCTACTCTAAAAACGATCTCAGCAATCTTTGCCGTAACCAGAGAATGCTGTTTATTATTTGAGGGAAAATGAGGAGATTGGCCTGGCTGGAACCATGAATGAAGTTGTTGTAGGTCCCACTCATTTTCAAAAATAGGTATTATGCAGACAGAAATAAGCAGATGCAGCCTAGAAATATGATCCTCCAAGAGTACATGCAACAAGAACGTAAGGTTGTTGCTGATGACGATGATTTACTTTTTTAAAAAATTACCAAAATTAGTTATAACAGACACGCCGTTTCCAAACCTACGCTTTATGTTATATAACAATGAAACTCTGCTGGCTTCATACTGTGATGTTTAAAAATATTTGGTAGCAATTAAATATACTGAAGCACTGTTTCGTTCTTGCTTTTCACACCAGGATTGTGTTGTGCTGACTGTGAACAGGGAGCTCAAAGAAATCTTAATGTAACAAGCTTCTCATTTCTTTTGATTATGCTGACATTTCTGGCCTTCTGATTGACAGAATTAGGGCTTATTGTAGCAACAATACTCCAAGGGAGGTAGAGATCAGCCATAACATCTGCATCTTGCTTGGAGATTCATTTTGAAGCATGGGAAAAAGTGTTCCAAATATTAGAAGCAGTATACAGTTTTCTGTCCCCTCACCCCCTGCAGATAAACATTTTTTAAAACAAGTCACCAAGTTGTTAAGGCATTTTTAAAAAAATAGGAGGACTCGATGGCAGTGATCGCCAACTAGTGGGCCTTCCGTGAAAAAATTTTGATGGTCCGCAGAGAAATGTCACCCCCAAAGCAATTAATCTAGGCTGCATGGAAATACAAGGCTGCAATGCCCACAAGGCCCGTGGGAACACAAGGCTTGCGTTGTTTGCATTGCGAATAATATGAGGTAGTGAGGGGAGGGGAGGAAAGGGCAGAAGGGGGGAACTTGCTGCTTCTTTCCGCTTCTTTCGTCTTCTGATTTTGGATGCACAAGAGAAAAGCAGCAAAAGTCTTTCTTTCTCTCTGCCAAACTCTGCCAGAAATGAGTCTTTGGGACCCTGCAAGGCATCCTGCTCCAAGAGGCTGTGCCAGCAAAGACTCATTTCTCTCATTTCTGTAATGTAACTGTAATTGAGACTACGAAATGAATGCACAAAACTGATGAACCAACCGACACACTGTTTGTATATATGTATGGAAGAGAACTGATGCTTTTACGTTTTGTTTGTTTTTAAAAAAATCAATAAAATTGTTTTTTTTTAAAAAGACTCATTTCTGGCGGAGTTTGTGGGGGAGGAAAAAGACTTCTGCTGCTTCTGCTGCTTTCCTTGCCTGGAGGCAAAAGTCTCTCTCTCTCTCTCTCTCTCTTTCTCTCTCTCTCTCTCTGTCTCTCTCTCTCTCTTTTTCTCTCTCTCTTTCTGTCTCTCTCTTTCTCTCTTTCTCTCTCTCTCTCTCTGTCTCTTTCTCTGTCTCTTTCTCTCTCTGTCTCTTTCTCTCTCTCTGCCTCTCTCTCTTTCTCTCTCTCTCTCTCTCTTTCTGTCTCTGTCTCTCTCTCTCTCTCTCTCTCTCTCTCTCTCTCTCTCTCTCTCTCTTTCTCTCTCTCTCTCTCTCTCTCTCTCTCTCCTTCTCTCTCCCCCCCTGAGAACACTCTGGAGATGGTATCCTGGGATCCCAAATAAAGAATGATCAATCCGTAGGAAAACAGGGTGGGAAATTTTCCTGCAGAGTTTTGGGGGGATTTTCCCAGGGATTTAAAATTATGAGTTTGATGGTCCCTGAGGTCCAAAACATTGGCGACCCCTGCTCAATGGGATAAAAAGAGAACTATTCCCCATTCCCTGCTTCTTAAAAGACTTTGTTATTCAACAGCATACAGGGAGTCCTCAACTTACAACAATTCATTTAATGACAGTTCAAAGTTACAATGGCACTGAAAAAAAAGAGACTTATGTCCATTTTGCAGCATCTCCATGGTCACATGATCAAAATTCAGTTGCTTGGCAACTGGTTCATATTTATAAGGGTTGCAGGGTCTTGTGAACAGCTTTTACGACTTTTACAAGCAAAGTCAATGGGAATATTCCCTTCTCTTGTTGGTTGTTTGATTGAATTTATATAGCCCTCATATCACTTAAAGTTGAGACCGACTCACAATGGTACATCAGAACTGCAAACATCCTGCCTGATTCTGGATTCTCTTGCTTCTTTTCCCAAACTGTATAGAATCAGAATCAGAACAATTCATTTGGGGTGATCATCAGTCTGATCAATATAGAAATCCAAATTCAAGCAACATGACCAAGGGCTATCCAATTTCTGACTGCACACATCTCATGAAGAAGGGAGTATCACCTTCTTCTTGGGCAACTGGTTCCATTCTTCTTCAAATTCCATTGGTTTGACTTCTATTCTATAACTTAAATTCTGGGATGATAGGCAGGGGTGGGCTTCAAAAATTTTAACAATGAGTTCTCTGCCTGGTTGCTGAATTGGCATGGCCATGGTGGGCGTGGCTGAGTTGGCCTCCTGCACCTTGGGTGTGTGTGTTTTAGCCCGCCCCGGACTCCGGAGGTTTTCCTTGAGCCTCCAGGAGGGCAAAATGGCCTCCCTGAGTTCCAGAGGCTTTTTGGAAGCCAGAAACAGGCCCATTTCTGGCCTTCCTGAACTTCCAGGAGGCCCATTTTTTGCCCTCCCCGAGCCTCCCCACATGGCCTGCACTTACCTGCACCCAAAATGGGCCATGTGGGGACTCCTGGGAGGGGAGGGGAGGGGCAGGCAGGGCAGGGCCATCCAGGAGTGGGATTTGCAGGTTCTCCAAACTGCACAGAATCAGCTGCAAATCCCCAGCAGTTCACCCCTCATAATAGGCGCCTATTACTATTGGTAGCATTTTTGTGCTTTCTTTTGCCAAAGTCATTCTATTTGCAGATTTTTATATTTTCTCCAGTTCTTTCTCTTCTTTTCTGCTCTCCAAGTATTGCATCATCCTAAACTTTTATTCATTAAACATGAAGCTCAGTCAACTGAACATTTAAAAAACGTATCACAAATATCACGGACTGGCTCTGATGGATGATATGGGTGGCTGGCAGCATCCTAGATATCAACCAAGTATCTTCTTAAAATGTATGTTGTTCCAAGTAGTGAAGGCTTTTGCAGCTCCACTGGCTCTATAGCAGGAAGCTGCAACTTCTTAATATATTATTATTATTCATCGCACAGTCAGCCAGATGTTCAGACTGAGTTTGGCATTTTTGTCTACCTATCGAGTCCTTACCAAGGACCTGGGACAGGCAAGTCTGGATGTTTGATGGTGTTACATATATTGCTGCAAGTAAACCTGCCTTCTGCAATTGACTATTATTATTATTATTATCATTATTAGTAGTAGTAGTAGTAGTTTTAGTAGTAGTATTCACAGTTAGCTAGATGTTTAGTCTGGATTAGACATCATTGTCCCAGGTTGCTGTCTCCTACCTTATATCTGTGCATCTGATCCTTTTTTTCTAAGTGAAGAACTTTAATTTTCTTATTTTCACCCCACTTCTCTACCCTATAAAGAAGTGGGTTTCCTTTTTATATCTCAGACTACTGGCTATTCCATCCTGTTTTTTGCCATCTGCAAAGGTGATAAACATTCATTTTACTTCTTCATCAAATCATTAATGAAAATATTGACTAGTACCAGGCCCAGGAGGTTGTGGCTTTGATAAAGAATGCTGATGAGCACTATTTGATATGGTTTTCAAGCTGCCTGGGGAATCCATCTAACAGACATGCCATCCAGCTCATATTTAACTAGGATGCTAATCAAAATCTCAAAAAAAAAAAAGTCAAATACTTTATTGAAGTCAAAATGTATTATGTGCATAACTTTCTCGCAATCTGCTAAGGAAGCGCTTGATCAAAAAAATAAAAAAATAAAGCAAGATTAATGTGACAAGACCTGTTCACGACAATTCTAATAACCACCGCATTGTTGCAAGTCCATGCAGATTGCTTGCATTATGATTTATCTTAGAATTGTCAGAGGAATCAATATAAATGGTTTCCGGTGTTATTCAAATGGAGGAGGTGACAAAAATCTCGGCTGGATTCTGCTAGATGGAGACAGAGGTAGTTGAACAAATTTATTCAAAAAGTATATCTCAAAGCATCTGTTCTGGGTTTTAGTTTTTCTGACACCATCTCTACAAAGCCAGCATATCTGCTTATACTCTTTTTTTCCCCCGACCTCTATTTTCAATAACCTTTTCATGGAATCATTTTTTCTGCTGCCTTCTACCCCTACCCTTCTACCCCACTTCATATCTGTGGTTTAGAAACTCTTTTTTAGCAGTACCCATTAGCTTCTGATAATAAACTGATAAACTGAAGAAAGAGAGAAGCAACCTAGAACTCGGGAGATATTTCTTGACAGTAAGAACAAACATCCAGTGGAACAGCTTGCCTTCAGAAGTTTGGGTGCTCCAACCCTGGAGGCTTTTAAGAAAAGACGAGACAACAATTTGTCTAAAATGATATAGGGTCTCCTGCTTGAGTAGAGGGTCAGACTGGAAGACCTCTAAGGTCCCTTCCAATTCTATTATTCTGTATTCTCTTCCCCTGGAATTTCATTTGCAATTGCTCTAAGTTTGTTAGAAACAGTTTTCTTGGTATCTAAGGTTTACATTTAACTGTATTCAACTGTAGTTTCACTTACTATCAATAATTCCAGTGTTACATGATTACTTGTCCTCAAGGCCCCACTATTTCTACTTTATCTACTCAGTCTTTACTGATTAGTATCAAATCTGGGGTATCTGTCGCTCTGGGATGTTCCTCTACCATTGGAAAAAAGTTGTCAATAAGTCAGATCAGTAATTTCATGGAAGGACTATACAGGGCAAAATTGGTCTCTCAGCAGATGTCAGAGTAATTAAATTCCATCATCACTGCTACTAAAGCATACTTTCTACAGCGCCAACAGTTCATTACTTTGAATTTCTGTCCAGATGCAGATATATTTAATATCTTGTGCAACTCCTTCCTTTCTGTTGCTTTTGTTCCTCTCAAACAAACTGTATTCTTCCCATCCTTATTTCTAATCATAAGAATCATAATAATGAAAATCATCCTCCGTCTCATTTATACAGATTAAATCGTATTTACTACCCTGTAATAATTGTTCCTTTCTTAATTCCTCATATCTATTAATATATAAGAGGCCATGCACTGAGTGGTGAAAGAGGAACCATTTGCCTCGCTCCATCACTTACTCCTGCAGTATACAAGGTCTTATCTGAAATAATTACTTCTTGGTTTTTGCTTTGAACAGCAACAGCCTAGAACCTCTTGGTTCAAGATAGTTCAGTTAAATCCATTCACCCCTGTTTTTTTGGAGTGCAATCTGGCTCATGCCGTCTGTTATCCTGATATGACAGCTGTGGTCTTTCTGGTCCTCTTTCTTTGATCTGAAGTAAGAACACCACCAGAGGTATGTTTCTTACATTCTGTTTTAGAGCTATAATGGTCTGCAGTAGAACAGTTGTAGTTGCTCTTTGAGTAAGGATAACCCCAGAGAGAGGGAAGTAAAAAACAGTCAAGATGGGTGTCATAACCATGTGGTCAGACCAGAGGTGGTATTCAGCAGGTTCTGACCGGTTCTAGAGAACTGGTAACAGAAATTTTGAGTAGTTGGGAGAACCAGCAAATACCACCTCTGGCTGCCCCTGCCCCCATCTGTTCTCTGCCTCCCGAGTGCCAGCTGATCGGCTGGGTCTTCTTTTGTTGCCCTGCACAGGAGAACGGATCTGGAAATCAGGTTAGTGGGGGTGGGGAGGGAATGGGATTTTGTAGTAATCTTCCCCCAGGAGTGAAGAGAGAATGGAGATTTTACAGTAGCCTTCCCCTGCCACATCCACCAAGCCACATCCACTAAGCCACACCACGCTCACCAAGCCACACCTACAGAACCAGTAGTAAAAACATTTAAATCCCACCACTGGGTCAGACCCTTGCCTCTTTACATCCATTTTTGCCTCTCCACATGCATGTATAAAGGGGATGAGGGTTTAACAATTACACAATTTTACAACTACCGTCTTGATATTTCCTTCTTCCATGGACACTGCTGTCCTTGGGATTTCACCCCCTCAAAATGAGGAGAAGACATAACTTAGTGTAAAACCTGATGAATCATGGAAACAATTCCCCCGCATCTTTTATCCATTCTCCCTGAAGACAGCCCATTTCATTATTGGCATGAAATTGTGCTGTTGTTGTTTTTTAATCTAGAAATTCTTAGGATGCTCCAGCGCTTGTTTGTGCCCAGTGCAATAATTGCTCATCTGTTCAGAGATAGACATCACTTAATGTCCTCCGGATGTTTTGAAGTATATGTTCCACAGAATCTTGAATCTGCTTATGGTATCTGGGGTAATGTTTTCTTCTCCAAAAACCTCTGTCCATATCTAGATAATCCTAGTGACTGCAAATTTGGGGATATTTCCTTGAATACAACATTATAATATTTTTTTAAAAGCATTATAATATTATCAACCCTTTGGGACAAGTGTATATCAAAGCACACTCACAAAATGACTGCAGTCAGAGATCTGCAATTATCTACAGAATAAATGGTTTTTATGGTGGGCTTGCAAGCCACCAAATATATATTTACCATAGAGAAAATTACCCTGCTATGTTCTGTACAACTCCAGTATGACATCATCATCATCAACGTTGTTGTTAGTTAGTTAAAGATGTTCTCTTTCATTTTGGGGGTCCCAAACCCTATGATGTGCCATGTTTTTATATTTTTTAAGAATCTTTTTAAAAAAACAAAACAATAGGGGGCAAGGAATTTGAACAGCACTAAGTGAAAACAGATACCATGTTTATTACATTATTATACTCATGTTTTTGTCTTATTTTCATACCTAAGCTACTGTGATAAATGATTGAATCTTTTCTTTCTTTCATCATTTGCTTTCCCCCCCTCACAAGATAACCAAGCCTAAACCAGCTATATCTGCCCTTGAGTAGAAAAACTAGATTTTTCATCTTCACTCTTGTTCATATTTAAGGAGTTTGTATACTTGGAGCAGCTCTCCTCAACTATCTCAGCCTCTCAGGCATTCAGAGAAATCTTTTCTTCCCCAGATAAACATTGTTATTATCGGGCCCTTGAAGTGAGGCATCTATTTCTCTGTCTATCTTTGTTCCTTTCGAAATCACAGACTGAAGGAATTGATGAGAGCCACAATCAGATATAATTTTAATATCTTCAGCCTTTCATCTGCCTACATTCATGGAATCTTTGATATGCAGTCAGGGTGGTTGCCATGAATGAGATGGGGTGTGTGATCACATATAACTGGCATACAAAGATCCCCTCTCCTCCAGAAATTGGCCTTTCTTGATAGTACTAAGAAGCACCAAAAAGAGTCTCTCTCTCCCTCCCTCTCTCCCTCCCTCCTATCCCTTCTAATTTTTTGTCTGGGAGCATAACTCCCTCATTTTCACTGGGTGCTGCAGCCTATAATGTGTCACTTGAAATAGTATTTGCCCTGCTATTATTTATGTTCATGTGAGTGGGTGAATACTCTGCCCTTTACAACATAGGAAGATTTGTGGTAGATTGCCAGCAGTCAGCATATTAGTCCCTTCCATAGGAGCCACCGACATGAGTGATGTCAAGCTGCCACACCCACCTTGGCCATGCCCACCCCGGCCCCCAAGGTTAAACACCACTCTGATGCGGCCCTCAATGAAATCAAGTTTGACACCCCTGAGCTAGCATATTAGGGGTCAGCTTCTTTAAAACAGTTGCTCCAAATATATGCATGTGTATACACACACACACACACACACACACACACACACACACACACACCACACACACACACACACACACACACACACACACATATATATATATATATATATATATATATATATATATATATATATATATATATATATATATATATAAGTTTTGGTACTTACATGTATTGCAGGCTTTGTTTGGGTATTTTCCCACGTCATTGTAGTTGTGCTTTTAAAGTTGTAGCTACGTTTCGGCAGTATCTCTCATGGCAGATGAGAGACAAATCCCTGCAGTTTTCTTGCAAGGATCTTTCTTTCTTTCTTTCTTTCTTTCTTTCTTTCTTTCTTTCTTTCTTTCTTTCTTTCTTTCTTTCTTTCTTCCTTTCTTTCTTCCTTCCTTCCTTCCTTCCTTCCTTCCTTCCTTCCTTCCTTCCTTTCTTGGAAGTGGTTTGCCCATACCAGTAGGGAATGGCTGATCCATCATCAGCCAACTGGCTTTGTGCTTAAGGCGGGACTAGAATTCTCAGTCTCCCAGTTTCTAGCCTGATGCCTTAACCCAGCAGTCCACAACCTTTCTGGCTTGGTGGCCAGGTGCAGGGGCGAGGGAATAGTTCTGTGTGAGTGGCAGGCATGCGCATGCAAGCAGGCACAACTCCATTCGTGTGAGCAGCGGGTACACATGTCTGCTCATACCAATGGAGCTTTGCACATGAGAGCAAGTGCCTGCCGCTGACACAAATGGAGGTGGGACTGCTGGTGCCCACCACTTGTGCAAGTAGAGCTGTGCACAAGAATGTCTGCTGCTTGCACGAGCAAAGCTGTACACATGAGCACAAGCACCCACCACTTGCACGAGTGGAGCTGCTGGACGAGTGGAGTCTGTGTGCATATTTGCACTCCCCCGCCACTTGGGTGGCCCAGTTCCCAATGAACCATGGCCCAGAGTTACAGAACACAAGTCACCTAAGTTGAAATGGCAAGACTGGGCCAAGAAATATCTGAAGACAGATTTTTCAAAGGTTTTAGGGACTGATGAGATGAGAGTGACTCTTGATGGACCAGATGGATGGACCCATGGCTGGATCAGTAATGGGCACAGAGCTTCACTTTGCCTCAGATGCCAGCAAGGTGGAAGTGTTGTACTGGTATGGGCTGGTATTATTAAAGATGAACTAGTTGGACCTTTTCGGGTTGAAGATGGAACCCAAATCAACTCCGAAACCTACTGCCAGTTTTTAGAAGACACTTACTTCAAGAAATGGTACAGGGAAATGTCTGCAACTTTCAAGAAGACCATGATTTTTATGTAGGACAATGCTCCATTGCATGCATCGAAGTACTCCACTGCATGGCTAGCCAGTAAAGGCCTCAAAGATGAAAGAATAATGACATGTCCCCTTTCTCACTTGACCCTCACCCTATTGAGAACTTGTGGGCTCTTCTTAAACAGGATATTTACGGTGAAGGAAAACAGCACACCTCTCTGAACAGTGTCTTAGAGGCTGTGGTTGCTGCTGCACAAAAAGTTGATCATCAACAGATCAAGAAACTGACAGACTCCATGAATGGAAGGCTTATTTATGACTGTTATTGAAAAGAAAGGTGGCTATATTGGTCACCAATTTTTTTTTTAAACTGTCAGAATTGTTTATTTGTAAATTTTGAGTTGTTTATTATTCTCATTATAACAGATGAAAATAAATGAGTGAGATGGGAATTTTTTTCATTTTTCATTTAATTGCATAAGAATTCTGTACACTAATAATTGCCCAATAATTATGCACACATAGATATTCTCCTACGAAAGCCATAACCTTCCTTTTACTTTCTTAAATATTCAGGTTTGAGGTTTATTAACATTTTGGATTGACCAAGAGCACTGTGGTTGTTCAATAATAATATTAATCCTCCAAAATACAGCTTGCCTAATAATTGTGCACACAATGTATACGTGTGTTATATATGTGCTTGCTAGATATATACTTTATCTTGAAAGCAGGCCACAGAATTTCATTTTTAACATGGGCCAATATGCTCACAGTAAAATTTTAAAAAATGAAAATAATGTTATTTTATATTTAAAAAATGACAAAAAGTTATCTTAATTTTAAGCTGTTGGTGAAGCATCTTCTTGAAGCATTTTGTTTCATGGCATACTATGATACAATATCAGAATTGAAAAAACCTATTGTGGGGGAGACATGCATATATACCTACATACACAAATTATTTAAAAGGCCATAAAACTAATGCATTGTCCACTAATATGACTTCTTATTTCACTTAATTTTCCTTCAGTTCTTGAAAGGTGTATTTGCCAGCCTAGAATCTCAGAATTTGGCAGAATTAATTCTCAGTAATTCTTGCCCTTTCCTTTGCTGGTATCTTTTAATACTGTCAACCTACCGATCAGTTTCAAACCTTCAGAACCGGCATTTTAAGCGCTGTGCTCCTTCTGCAGCTTCAGGACTATTGGTTACTGTCAGATTCGGTTATTCAATCAGAAAGATTTGCTGCATGTTTTTTCAAAGGCAGCTGTTTGCAAGCTTTGAGATTTGGAGATCATGACAAGTGTGGATTTAATTCATACACATGCAGCTCTAAAAACAGAAGAGATGTGCATTAGTTCATCCTTCCCATTTCTTCAGTTGGAATAAAATTCAGGGCACCTCTGCAGGATCAATTTCCTATCAAGGACACAGCAGAATTGTAATAATCTTGTGGCCAGAAAATGTCAGATCTCAGATTTCAGGTCTGGAAAGATGGGGATGTTTCCAGTACTTGTCATTTTAATGTTTTTAATCAACAATTCCATTCCGATGATTATTTTTTTGCTTCAACTGCTGTCATGAGCCATTCCACATTATAAGAGGTGGGCCATCAAAATACTTTCGCAAGGAAAAGATGAAGCTTTAAAAATCCTTTGAAGAAATATTTTAAGTGTTCCTCCAACATGTGTATTTAAAAGATCTTCACTGGAAATGTATTCATGCATATTTTGACAAGACCAAATTGCCAAACGACATATTTACATATTTGGAGAAATCCAGCAGAGAGATAAATTCCATCCTGCAAAGCTTCTATAAGGATAAACTGGGGCATTCTGAATATGCTTTTGTATATTGTGATTCAAACATTGTTATTTAAGGTTCTGTAACTTCTCAGGTGCCTTTGCTTAACTATCAATTTGTCACTGTGAAAGGTGCAGTTTGGTTAAAAGTGGAGAGACTCAAGAGGCTGCAGCATTACATTTAATTACATTCTCTGTCTGCTAAATCAAACATGGACAAATGTTCAGTGAGAAGACGTCATAGGCCTCTGGAAAGTAATGCAGGAAGCTGTAGTGTGGGTGCCATGTAATTTAGATCTTTTCCCTAGCTACTGTTCAGATTTAAGTTAAATTGCAATTGAGATTTTCAGGAATGGTTATATGGACACTTCCAGTGGTGGTATTCAATTTCTTTTACTACCGGTTCTGTGGGCGTGGCTTAGTGGGTGTGGTGTGGCTTGATGAAGATGGCTTGGTGGGCAGGGGAAGGATACTGTAAAATCCCCATTCCCTCCCCACCCCACTAACCTATTTTCCAGCTCTGTTCTCTTGTGCAGGGCAACAAAAGAAGACCCAGCCAATCAGCTGGGACTCCAATCAGTTGGGACTTGGGAGGCTGCAAATAGATGGGGGCGGGGCCAACCAGAAGTGGTATTTCTTGGTTCTCCGAAATACCACCTCTGGACACTTCCCTTCTATATGACATATAGCCAGTAGTGGGATTCAAATAATTTAACATCCAGTTCTCTGCCCTAATGATTTCTTCCAAAAACCAGTTCACCAGTTCAGAAACTTAACAACGGGTTTCCTGAAGTGGTGCAAATCAGCCGAATCCCACCATTGTATATAGCATTTGTCTTCACTTTTAACTAAGATCAAGTGTAGTGTAGCATTTGTCTTAAGGTCCAGTATGCACAAGTTGGACTTTTAATAATGATGTATGAATCATTAAAAATCTAGTCCATTTTGCTTCTACTATCTATTACTAGGTGAATAGTACAGTTTAGCAAGTTATGGAATTTTTAATTTCAATTTTTGTTTTTCCATAACATCTAGATTCTGTTTTATCTTCCCTATTCCCTAACTTTCTATCTTCAAGAATTCTAGAACATACCAGTCTTCCTCCAAATGAAATAAATCCTGCAGTCAGGAAGCGGTATTATGCTGGAGAAGATTTAGCCTGCAAATATGGTTAAGATGCTGGACTTGCCCAGTGGAAAACTAACAGCCCCGGTTCATGCAACAGGATTTGTTCCCGTGCCTGACCTAGCTGCTCCCAACCTAGCAGTTTGAAAACATGCAAATGTGAGTAGATAAATAGGTGCCACTAAGGTGGGAAGGTAACAGTGCTCCATGATGTCATGCTGACCACATGATCGTGGAAGAGTCTTCGGACAGTGCTGGCTCAATGGCCTCAAAATGGAGATAAACTCAATTAGTCGGTAATGATTAGCAGAGTAAAATCCACAGGCACTCCTTTACCCTTTCCCTTTACATTTACACTTTAAATACACACACTGAAACTAAACACACATAATTGGATTCTGGGTCTGATGGGTCTTCTTCAAATTATACTGATCCATCTGATTGTAATTCTACATTTTGTCCAATCGTGGCATCTTAGAAGGAAGAGGAGAGAACTTGAAAATATATATATATATATATATATATATATATATATATATATATATATATATATATATATATATATGTGTGTGTGTGTGTGTGTGTGTGTGTGTGTGTGTGTGTGTGTTATGTCTCACCTGGACAAACAAAGTAATGTCCAAATTTCCAACTGAAACACAAATAAGCAGGCAAGTCCGGTAACTACAGGGTTAACTTCCTTAATCTGAAAACATTCTTGGCAGTCTCACGCCAGCTGTCTGCCAAGTCCGATAAGGAAGCATAAATCACAAGCTGACGACACACACATAGGAAAAAATGCAGAAGCTTCTCTCATAAAACAACACGTCCCGAACAAGAAACCAGAGCTAACACGCCCACTTTTATTCCCTGTGGGGCGTGTCAGTCTCTCATCTCAATATCTGATTTGTCCTTTCTTTTTACGTTGCATTTCATGCTTTTGCCTGTGTCTTTGCCTTGCATCAAACCAGCATTCCTCGGCTTGATCCTCAGTCAGAGGCTCTGATACGTTCTCCTGATTAACTGCTGACACCTGAGGCACAATCAGGGGGAAGATCCTGCCGAGGAGGACAGTCCTGGGGAGGAAGGCAATTCCAAATCCTCCAACAAAGCAGGCTCAAACCTCAGAGCCAAGTCTTCCATTTCCTCACCGTCCAAGTCTGTGTCCTCTAGCAAAGCAGGCTCAGATCTCAGAGCCAAATCCTCCTCTTCCTCATTTACCAAGTCCTCAACTTCTGACAAAGCAGGCTCAAACTTCCAAGCCACAACACTATCCCTCACCGCAGAGCCCTTCCCCCGAGTCTGACGATCTGGACGCGTATATATATATATATATATATATATATATATATATATATATATATATATATATATATATATATATATATTCCTTTTTTCCTCCCATCTCCCATCCCAGATGTTATAAGAAGCTTTGTTGCTATCTTAGCTACCTAACTCACCCAAAGATGGAATTATTTAGGGAAAAATTTGAATAAGTTAATTTCTTCTGCTTCTTTCTCTCTTTCTCCCCAATCATTGGCTATCATTCACTGAAAAAGAGGCATCATAACCACTTGCTACCACCCCTTCCCTTTGCTCAAAAAGCTCTCAGCATACCTGTTTAAGTAGCTATTTTTTGCTTCACAGAACATTTCATTATACTGTCTTGCAAAGGGAAAGAGTTATGGCCAGTTGAGAAATAGATTTTTCTATGCCATTCTATTTTGCATACTCCCTCTAATGCTAATAGAGTAAAATTCTTGAGAATGTTTTTTTCTGTTTTGATGCAGTATCAAAAACCATGGTTCATATTTTCCCCATGCTAGGTAACAAAAGGGTTGGACATTGATTTCCCAATACCCGCAAGCCTGGCACATTCAGACAAGCTACCCACAAAATAATAAAAGGGGATTTCACTATTCCATGACCTTAAAGCAAACTGGGCAACAGCTGCTTTCCGTGAGTTATTTTTTCTTTCTTACTTACCATATTCATATTTCCATCAAAAGTAATGCTTCAGAGTGACAACATCAGGCGATGCGCAGACATTATATAAAGAGCATTACGGGTCTTTTTTGGTTTTCTTATTTAAACTAACATTTATAACTCTTCATCCGAGCATTATGTTCCCATGTGTAATGTTTTGATTTAAATAAGTTTCCAGTATAAAATGAATAGGGAAGCAGCTAAGGAAATGTTTGATATGGAAAGCAGGATCAGCACTAAGAATTCGTGCGAAGATTTACTTTGAAAATGTGAAAAATAACAATCTAAAAAAAAAATCAGTGGCCTGTTCTATTTGAGAGTACTCGCAATATTGCACTCATAAAGCAACTCAAAACTATAATACAGATGCTAATATGTTAGCCCTGGGGAAGGATATTTATTATTCTGATAATGTGATTCTTTACATTTCTCATAGAAATTCAAAAATGTTCATGATTTGTTCAATAACAGTGAACCATCTGATTTCTGCTGTTAAGTCAAATTTCTTTTTTTAAAAAAACTCCTTTCTGTTCTATCAGTCCCTGAAGACTGACTGTACAGAGCCCTGAAGTTTTCTTAGCAAGGTTTTTTCCCCAATTGTGGATTGCCATTGCCTTTTTCCTAGGCCTGAAAGACTGGCCCAAGGTCACACAACTGGCTTTGTGTCATTGGAAGAAATATCCATCTGGTTCGGTACCAAGTGGGGAGAAAGACACTGGAAACATGGGGATTGGTTGGAAAGAGTTTAATGGAGCAGAACCACCAAGCACATGGTCCTGGTGCAGCTGACCACATGGAATGGAGAGTGAGGGTTATTTATACCCTCTCTTGGGCCTTGCCCTTGAGCTTCCTGTTCCTGTGCAGGAACATGTATTCTATTGGCTGTAGTCAGACTCCCATGCTAGGAATTTGTCTGAGGTAAGTTTGGTTGAAGTGTGCTGATGCAACGAAGGGGCTTGTTGCGCAGTTCCTATTGTGGTTACCTTTGTCCAGAGCCAGACCTTGCTGTAGGCAGTAATGGATTACCAAATCTACATTTCTAAAGCTGCCCCAGCTCAGTATCTGCTTCTGGGGGTGGGCTGGAGACTCTGAGTTCCTGTCTCCCTTAAGATTTCTATTTCTCTTTTAGGGGAAATATAATATTCTGCCTTTTTAAATATTTCCTAAAACATTTCCTTCTTCTAAGAGAGGGGTAACTTCCCTCAGTCTGAGGCAGGACTAGAACTCACTGTCTCCCAGTTTGTATTCTGATATTTTAACCACTACACCAAACTGACTTCCACCCAAATCTTATATGCCAGTAAATGTGTGTGTGTGATGTGATCATGAAAACATCCTGGCAACTGGAAATCTTATTTTTTTAAAGAAACAACTTTTCAACCGAAAAGATGCTTAATGCACTTTTTCTTAACACATTTATAAATAAGGCAACTGGCTTCGGCAAAGCAGCCCCTGTGTCTTGAATGCGGCGATCATTCTTTGAACCCAGTGTGATCAATAGTATATAACATAAAGCTGGGAAAAAGTCATGCAGCTTACAGTGCTGAAGTCTCCAGAGCTGCAAATTGCATTTGAAAAGGTGATACGATTAAGATATACACTATTTTGAATGGGCTGGTTTTTTTAAAAAAAACAAACGTGTCGTATAGAATTCCCAGCATTTGAAATCCTATGGAATAAACAAGTTATATCTGTTTGAGGCTACTGTCATTGTCAACTAATTCTTAGGGATATAACAAGACAAATTGTTGCTCACAAATTGTTTTGAATTACAAATCTAGCCAACTCTTAATATTGGCTAAGCTGGCTGGAGTTTAGGGAAGGTCCCATTCAGAATGTCGAAAAACACCTGGAAATTTTGTTCAGGTAGTTCTCGATTTCCAGCCATTCATTTAGTGGCCTTTAGAAGTTACAACAGCACTGGAAAAAATGACTTACAACTGACCCTCACACTTATGACTATTGCAGCATCCCCAAGGTCATGTGATTAAAATGTGGGCGCTTGGCAACCAGCATATATTGGGGGGGGGGGGTTGGCAGCAACAGGAGTCATGTGATCACCCTTTGTAACCTTTCAAGCAGGTTTCCAACAAGTAAAGTCAGTGGGGGAAGCTGGATTCGTTTAATGACTGGGGGATTCACTTAACAGCAACTTGCAGTGATTTACTTAACTACCATGGCAAAAACGGTCCCAAAATTGAGCGTAACTCACATCATCACTCTGCTTAGCAACAGTCCCAATTGTTATCATAACTCAAGGCCTACCTGTAATTGCCTGAAGTGACAATTCAAATTATTTGTCTTAGATAATTATGTTTAAAATGAGGGGAGGGGGTGTCTCCCAGAAAATATACTGAGAATATTTTAATGAGATTTTAAAATTAAATCATAAGGTATCGTCTTTATTTCATGCATATACTATATTCTGTTGTTTGTCTACAACCTTCTCTTTTATAGCAATAGCAATACCATTTAGTTTCACAATGCTTTTATAGGCCCCCCTCTGAGCTGTTTATAGAGTCAGCCTATTGGCCCCAATGATCATTTTACCCCCCTCAGAAGGATGGAAGGCTGAGTCAATTTTGAGCCTGGTGATATTTGAACTGCCAAATTGCAGGCAGCCAGCAGTCGGCAGAAGTAGCCTGCAGTACTGCACTCTGACCACTGTTCTACTACAGCTCTTTATGAAGCTAGTCTATGAAAATTCTGAAATGAAACACATGGCTTTTTATTTATTATTTTGTGTATACAAAATAATAATAATAAAAAAGCCATGCGTTTCATTTCAGAATACAATACATATTTGGAAGCCACTTTGCTCGTCATTTTAAATAAAACACACTTTATGCATTATTTTTGATTCCATGCTTGGAAATTATTTCTGAATATGGGTAATGTTAAACAGGCGATAATAGTTAATTATGAAGAAAAAAAGTTCTTGGTTGTTTTTATGGTGTCAATGTGCTGTGGGCTCCCCCACCCCATAAACTATATTCTTATGAATTAGGGAGAACTCCATTCCCTCCCCACCTCACTAACCTGCTTTCCAGCTCCATTCTCCATTTGTAGGGCAACCAAAGAAGACCCAGCCAATCAGCTGGGACTCAGGAGGCAGAGAATAGATGTGGGCAGGGCCAGTCAGAGGTGGTATTTGCTGGTTCTCCCAACTACTCAAAATTTCCACTACCAGTTCTCCAGAACTGGTCAGAACCTACTGAATACCAGTATCCTTTCCCTGCCACACCCACAAGCCATGGCCACCAAGCCATGCCATGGAACTGGTAGTAAAAAATTTTGAATCCCACCACTGCAGGACACCATACCATTTTGGGCAAATGGTTGTCCAATCTCTTTTTAAAAGCTTCCAGTGTTGCAGCATTCACAAATATAAATATAAATCATTGTGATCTGTACTCTTTAGTGTTTCCATGTAGGATTATTTATTTCTCTGGAAAAAAGGAAGACAAATTTTCTAGCTCCCAGATAGTTTATTTTTAAAATGAGAAGGTCACCTTAGATTTGTTGAAAATATAGTCATGGAGACATACATTATTTTTCAGCCTGATCTTTCTTTTTTAATAGGGAGTGAAATCTTGCACTTACAATCCAGTTTTGGATGATGGTTGTAGAGTAAGAAAATACACAAGAAATTCTCCTAATTGTTTTTTATCTTAGATATAAGGAGAGCTCCAATCTTAATTTGGGAAAAGAGATTTTCCTGGTCTTTGCTGTAGGAACTCCTTCTTAAAATGTCATTTCAACAACTTGCATCTGCAGTGGTGGGATACTTTAAGAAATCGCACAGTCCAATAAATGGTCCAGGTCATATACATTTTACAGTCCAAAGAATATCCAATTAAAAAGTCTTCTTACCGGTTGCCTTTGTCATTTACAGTAAACAAAAATATCAAAGTATAAGCACAGCATAAATACAACAGAGAACCTTCGATAGCAACAGAATGTCAGAGATATAGAATGTCAGAGAAAGCAAGCTATGATCTCTAGCTCCCTCTTATGGTAATTTGCAATACAATCAACCAATCGGAACATAGTACAAATCAATACAATAACTTTGTCTTAGAGCTACAAACATACATTGTTGGTTTATATATTGCCAACCCAACTAATTGTTGGACATATTCCTAACAGGCTGGCTTAGGAATTCTGGGAGTTGAAATCCACAAGTCATAAAAGGGCCATAGTTCCCCACCTCTGATTTATTTGAATAACTGGTTTCTCTTTTTGCGGCTGGATGCCTCTGAACCCAACACAAGTCACCCCTCTTCACAACCTAGCTTTACTTTCTCTTTTGGCATCCTGCACTCCTACTAAATCCTCCTTTAATGTATCCCACCTTTATTAGTTTCACAAATAACTCTAGACAACAAACATATCCAACACACCTTCCTCCTATTTTCCCCACAACAACAACCCTGTGAGGTGAGTTGGGCTGAGAGAGAGTGACTGTTCTATGGTCACACAGCTGGCTAACAAGAGACTAGAACTCACAGTCTTCTGCTTTCTAGCCTGGTGCCTTAACCACTAGGCCAAAGTGTCACCTTTCCTTAGGAACTATGGCTCCAGGAGCCTGAATTGCCCAGAGCTCTTTAAAAAAAAAACACCTTGCTGATTTCCCATTTTAGGAATAGAAAAAAAAAAAACCCCTTCACCTGATGTCATTTCCAGCTCATGTTAAAGTTTATCCATCAATCTTTTTAGCTTAAAATAGTTACATTGCAATTAATTTTTTAAAACTGAGCATTTAAGAAAAATCAGTACATCAAACTGGATTGCTACCTTCTAGCTTGAATATTTAATCTCATATTTTTCACTACTGAAACAAAAATACATATGGGTGGCATATGACCTTACTGTACATACATATTTTACATTCTTTCTCCTAGAAAGATTGCCAGAGGATCTGGGGCAAGGTGTTATTCAATAGGTTCTGATCAGTTCTGGAGAACAAGTAGTGGAAATTTTGAGTAGTTCAGAGAACAGCAAATACTACCTCTGACTGGAGATTTTACATATCCTTCCCTTGCCATGCCCACCAAGCTATGCCCACAGAACTGGTAGTAAAAAAAAAAAAATGAATCCCACCACTGATCTGGGGCAAGTGGAGAAATAAATATATACCTATGTGCAGGCATGAGTAAGAACAGATTTCTGGCACCCTAAAACTGGGTGCCAGAATTTGGGAACTGAACCAAAATAATGTCCATTTTTCACTTTATATATAACATCTACTGATTGGGGGGTGGGAGTCCAATGGACTTTGCTTTATGTGGAAAGATTAGAAGTTAATTTCATCAACCAAATACAATGGAGTTTTCATCACTGTTAAGAAATACTGTATGTGCAAGTTTTATGCCTGTTTCCTTGTGATTTCTGTTATGTCCCTGGAACTTGCCAAAGTCCCCACCCAGGTCCGTTCATGCTGCGGGGGCGTTTGCTGCCCCTCATTGGCTGGCCTCCCTCGACAGCCGGCTATAAAAGCCAGCTGCAGGGTCCGGCCAGTCGCTGATCGCTGGGAGCCTGCTCTAGGCAGAGCTAACACGTTCAGTCCTTTATTGCTACAATAAAGTCTTGTTGCATCCATGCCCTGGTCTAGCCTCTCATTGCTCAACTACAACACTGGCGACGAGGGTGGGATGGCTACCAGAGGCAGTTCGCAACAGCTGAAATCACTGAAACCGCTGAGCCGCAGCCGCGCTGCCGGAGAGCTCGGTCAGCAAAAGCGAAAGTAATAAGCATCTGTAGCCGCTTGTTAGCAAGCTACAGAGGAAAGTGAAGCGCTGCGAGCCGCAGCCGCTCAATACAAAAGAGCGCGAAATTCAAACGGCTGTCGTTTGAATTTCAAGCCGGAATACAGCGCGGTGCTGTTATTCCGAGTCACTGACACTTACGCAGGCGCGAAATTCAAAGCGCTATCAGAGGCGGTAAGCCAGCACCGCCTACGCTCTCCAGGAGCGCGAAAATCAAAACGCTGCCAACAGCCGTTGCAGCTTAGCCACAATTGCAGCCCAGAGAGAGAGAGCAGAGAGGTTCTGGGGAGCCTCTCCAGAGCTGTAGTCACTAGCCTGACAAAAACACAGGTGCCATTTGTTGTCCCAGAGAGATTTCTCAACAGCACAACGCGCAGGAGTCCTCATCATGAACTCCAACCCAGCCTTCCCACCGTTCAAGCCGGAAGAAGAAAAATGGGAGTCATACAAGAATCGTTTTAACCACTATATCGACGCCATCGGTCTGGCTGATGCTGGGGAGCACAGAAAAAGGTCATTCTTCCTCAGTTATTGCGGAGCCATCGTTTTTGATACAGCCACAGCCCTCGTCACTCCACGTGAGTTAAAGAATGTTCCTTGGGCAGAGTTGCTGGAGGTTCTCACCAATCATTACTCCCCCAGACCATCACAAATCGCGAGGCGTTTCACCTTCCGGATGAGGAAGCAAGCGGAAAAAGAAAGCATCAACCAATATATGGCCGCCTTGAGGACTGCAGCACTCCACTGCGGGTTCGGGAACTATCTTGATGACATGCTCCTCGACCAGCTCGTCTGCGGGGTCAAAGACCTTCACCTCCAAAGGCGACTACTCGCCAAGAAGGACCTCAATTTATCCCAGGCCGTCGAGGAAGCCTTGGCAGCAGAGCTGGCAACCCAGTCAGCCACTGAAATTCAAGGTCCCATTCCCAAACAAAGCTGCGCCACAGTTCATTCAGAAGAGGTAGTCAACGAAGACGACCCTAGCGACCAAACAGACATCCACCGCCTCACCCACGCCAAACAACCACAGGCAGGAGTCAGACAAGAAACCAACAGTGCACCCAAACACATCATCCTGTGCCTATCCTGTGGCGGACCTCACTCGAGAGCTACATGCAAATTCAAGGGTGCCATCTGTAACCATTGCCACAAAAAAGGCCACATCGCCAGAGTCTGCCAGGGCGCACACAACTCAGCACAAAAGGTTCCTTCCTTTTCCCATTCTGGGCCTCAAAGGCAAGTACTCAATTGTCACACTTGCTACCATGCTAACCACACCTGTCACTCTATTAGTAAAATAACACTTTCCATTTTATTAGAAGGTAAACCTTGTCGTATGGAGGTTGACACGGGGTCAGCGCTCTCAATCATCTCTTGGAGCACTCTCAAGAAAATCCAACCCAGACTATCCAGAAACCAGCTCCAGAAGTGCCAGATCTCCTTGAGGGATTATCAGGGAAAAGACATTCCAGTGCTCGGCAAAGGCAAGTTCCTTGTTAATTTTAAAGCTTTTAAAGGCCACCTGCCTCTAGTGGTAGTTAACAGCAACCTCCCCAGTCTCCTGGGGCTTGATTGGTTCCCCCACCTCGGCCTAGGGTTAACAGGAGTCCATGCTGTCTCAGCTTCTGACACTGACTCCTTATTTACTGACTACTCAGACGTATTCAGCAATGAGTTGGGGTGTTATAACGGTACCCCCATCTCATTTGCAGTTGACCCCCAAGCGGTTCCAGTCCGGCTGAAACTGCGTAGAGTCCCATTCGCCATCCGGCCTAAACTGGACACAGAACTCAATAAATTATTAAAGCAAGGGGTCATTGAGCCGACAGACTTCGCCAAATGGGAGACGCCAATTGTCACACCCCTTAAAAAGGATGGCAGCCTGAGAATTTGCTCAGATTACAAAACAACAATCAACCGCTTTCTACAAGTTAGCGCGTACCCAGTCCCAGTCATTCAACATTTATTGCATACTTTTGAGCCTGGCAACATTTTTGCCAAATTGGACATGTCACAAGCGTATCAGCAGTTCCCTGTTGACAACCAAACAGCCGAACTGCAGACCATTGTGACCCACAGGGGTGCCTTCCAGTGCAAACGTCTCCAGTTTGGCGTAAGCGTTGCCCCGGGCATCTTCCAATCCCTCATGGAGCGTATACTACAGGGCCTCCCTGGCATAGTACCCTACTTCGATGACATATTGGTCTCGGCCAGGGACAGACCCCAACTTTTCCAGAGAGTCAGAGCAGTGTTAGACAGGTTCAGACAGCATGGCCTCAAATTAAAAAAGGAAAAATGTGCCATTGCCACTAGACAGGTGGACTTTCTGGGCTATAGAATTGACGCCGCAGGCACCCACCCCCTAGAGTCCAAGGTCAAGGCAATTCATGAGGCGCCCACGCCAACCACTAAAGCCGAGCTACAAGCCTTTTTGGGATTATTGAACTTTTATGCATCATTTCTGCCTCACAAAGCATCAGTAGCAGAGCCTCTACACAGGCTCTTAGATAAAAAAGCACCTTGGCACTGGGGACACAAGGAAGACACCGCTTTTCGCGCGGTCAAGTCACTGCTCATATCTGACGCAGTCCTTATTCAATTTGACCCACACCTTCCACTGGTACTAGCTGCGGATGCATCCCCTTTTGGGATTGGCGCCGTATTAAGCCATAGACTGCCCAACGGCTTGGAGGCACCGATCGCCTTCTTTTCCAGAACGCTCTCAGCAACAGAGCGTAACTATAGTCAGATAGACAAGGAGGCCTTAGCCGCAGTGGCCGCGGTTAAGAAATTTCATGAATTCCTATTTGGCCACAACTTTGAGCTAATCACGGACCACAAACCTCTCCTGGGTCTTCTTTCCGGAGACAAGCAGACTCCCCAAGTGTTGTCTCCCAGAATGATGAGGTGGACTTTATTCCTGGCGGCTTACTCGTACAAGCTCATCCACCGCCCAGGAAAAACGTTAAGCCACGCAGACGCCCTCAGCCACTGCCCCCTGCCAGCTCCAGCAGAAGACCCGGCCCTGGTCCACGCCATCTTCGATGTCACCGAGATCGACCTTCCTGTCACCGCTCTCGACATCGCCACCAAATCCAAGACGGACAAAACCATCGCCCAGGTACTGGACTGGGTGAGGAGGGGTGGCCAGGCTCTAACCTCGCAGCTGAATTCACACCTTTTAAGACCCGTCAACAGGAACTGTCTAGCATACAGGGCTGCCTGTTGTGGGGCACCGGTTGTTATTCCGGCCTCACTTCACACACCAGTCTTAGAGGCACTACACGAGGGCCACCCGGCATCGTCCGGATGAAGGCGTTGGCACGGAGCTACGTCTGGTGGCCTGGCTTGGACGACGACATCGTCAAGTGGGTAAGCTCATGCCAACCCTGCCAGGAATCCAGACCTTCCCCTCCAGTCACCACCCCCACAAAGTGGGAGAGCGCCAACGCGCCTTGGTCAAGGCTACACATTGACTTAGCGGGTCCAATACACGGCAAAACCTTTTTGGTAGTCGTAGATTCATACTCAAAATGGATCGATGTGGCCCAACTATCCACGACTACCACACTAGCAGTTACCAAGGCTCTAATTCGCCTATTCGTAACACACGGGCTACCAGATACCATTGTTTCGGATAACGGTCCCCAGTTTGCCTCAACAGAATTTAGCCGTTTCGCCACAAATCTTGGTATCCGCCATATCTTCACGGCCCCCTTCCATCCTGCCAGCAACGGATTGGCAGAAGGAGCCGTTAGGTCCACAAAGGAAGCGTTGGCCAGATTCAGCAAAGAAGATTGGCATCACAGACTCTCCCGTTTCTTGCTTAGTCAACACTCGACCCCTTGCATGGTCACCAACAAATCCCCTGCTGAACTTCTAATGGGTAGACGCCTAAGAACTGTGTTGGATAGGCTCCACCCTCACTATTGCCCTGACAACCCTCTCGCTTCAATGACGGGGGTCCGAGATTTTGTCTTGCAGGAACATGTATTTGCGAGGAACTATGCCGGAGACCCTCTGTGGATTCCAGGAGTGATAGTAGCCATCACCGGCCCCCGGTCGTACCGAGTCCAGCTGGAAGACGGCCGCATCTGGAGAAGACACCTGGACCAGCTAAGGAAGCGACAGGGTACCTTCGCCAGCGTCGGATCAGGGACTCAGGTCGACCCTCAGGTGCTATACCAAGCTCCCGTCGTAGACCATGCCAGGGCTTCTACGCCACCGCCACCCGGACCAGAGGAGTTGGCAGTAGACCGGGACTGCCCGATGGGTCCGCCACCGGCACCAGCAGACGGGGCCACGACATCGCCAACCAGAAGCACTACACTGGTGCCTGTGCAACCCTCAGAGCGAGGCTGCACCCCATCACCAACCCCACCGGGTTCCTTGAACTCTGAGAAACTTGGTAACTCACCGGAGTTATGTCGCTCGGGGCGCCAGCACAGACCGCCCGCTTATTTAAGTGACTATGCGTGTTCGCATCTGGGGGGAAGGGGTGTTATGTCCCTGGAACTTGCCAAAGTCCCCACCCAGGTCCGTTCATGCTGCGGGGGCGTTTGCTGCCCCTCATTGGCTGGCCTCCCTCGACAGCCGGCTATAAAAGCCAGCTGCAGGGTCCGGCCAGTCGCTGATCGCTGGGAGCCTGCTCTAGGCAGAGCTAACACGTTCAGTCCTTTATTGCTACAATAAAGTCTTGTTGCATCCATGCCCTGGTCTAGCCTCTCATTGCTCAACTACAACAATTTCCCCCACCTTCCTACAGCAAATCTTCAGTGTGCTTGCAGATTCCTAGCTTTAGATTATCTTCTTTGCATTTAAATCTGAAACTACTAAATAATTACTGTTAAATAATTATGATTTGGAATGCCAATTTCAAAACAAAGCAAGTTGGTATGTGAACATTATCATATTAAACAATTTAAAACAGACAATCACCTTCAGATTTTCTCATTCACATGCTCTGTTATTTTTATCCCTAGTTGAATATTCTTTTTTGAAGTAAGCATTCATGAAGTAAGCTCTATCAGCATTCATATGTTTACATTTTGTTAAAATAAATGTAGGTAACATTAATATAAATGTTACTTGCACAGTGGTGGGTTTCAAAATTTTTTTACTATGGGTTCTGTGGGCGTGGCTTGGTGGGCATGGCTTGGAGGGCATGGCAGGGGAAGGATACTGCAAAATCCTGTTCCCTCCCCACCCCACTAACCTACTTTCCAGCTCCGTTCTCCATTTCCAGGGCAACAAAAGAAGACCCAGCCAATCAGCTGGGACTTTGGAGTCAGAGAATAGATGAGGCAGGGCCAGTCAGAGGTGGGATTTGCCAGTTCTCCGAACTACTCAAAATTTCTGCTACTGGTTCTCCAGAACCTTTCAGAACCTGCTGAATACCACCTCTGCTTACATATCTTCTAACAAATTGGGACTGCTTTTACTATATCTACACAGCTTAACAGGAGGGTATGTTGCAGGTCCCATCTATTAGTGATGTACACCTGGTGAAATGGGCCTTTCTGTTGGTGTCCCCTTTTCGATGGAATATCCTTCCCCCAAAGGTACAATTGGCTTACTTACTTATTTACTTACTTACTTTTCTAAAAGGCGGCAAAGTTTTGTCAAGGGACCTGGGAACCTTGAACGGAGCTGGAGCTGGAGCTGGTCAAGTGATGAGTTTGAAAGTGTTGCTGCTTGTGTGTGTGTGTGTGTGTGTGTGTGTGTAAGAGAGAGAGAGAGAGAGAGAGAGAGAGTAGTTTTTTATGCTGTGGATTTTTAATGTAAACCAAGCACTGTGTGTGAGTTGGGCAGCCATATAAATTTGTTTAATAAATAAATAAAATATGTTACAATACTATTATGCATTATTTTGCTATTAAGAACAAGCTGGAAATAAACTACTAGCAGCATCACTAATTCCAGTCTGAACATTTATATACAGGACCAGCCCTAAATTGCACAGATATAATGATAACAATAGCACTTAGACTCATATTCCACTTCTTAGTGCTTTACAGCGCTCTCTAAGCCAGGGGTGTCAAGCTTGATTTCATTGAGGGCCACATCAGTGTTGTGTTTGACCTCAGACACCCAGGTGTGTTTATGGGATGGGCAGGTGGGAGGGGGTGGCCATGTTGGCTGTTCGACCCAGGCTCAAGATGCATTTTCCCCTTCTTTCTTTCCAGTTTTTACTACAACCATTTTCCTATCTCTTCTACCAGATATTACTGGCAAACATCTATTACTTATTTTTCATACTCCACTAAACTTTTTTATTTCTAAATTTATATCCCATTGTTTAATAATAAATTGCTTTTCCGGGCAGAAAAGCTGCTTATACTATTTGTTAAGTTTGGGAAAAGAGAGGCTGAACCAGAGCATGAATGCAACGAATACTTTATTGAAACAATAAAGGGCTGACCGTGCTTGCCACGCCTGGAACTGGCTCGCAGCAATCAGCAACTGGTGGGACCCCGCAGCCTGCTTTTATAGCTGGCTGCTGGGGAGAACCAACCAATGGGTGAAAGGAAGGACGCCCACGCAAAGAGGGTGGACCTGAGTGAGAACTCCTAGAGTTCTCAGGACATAACACCCCTTCCCCCCAGATGCGAACACGCATAGTCTCTGAGGTAGGCCGGAGGTCTATGTTGGCGCCCGGAACGGCGCAGCTCTGGAACACTGTCTGTCCGTTCGGGGTCTGCCTGGGAAGGCAGGGTCGGCGAGGTGTCATCAGTATGACCCTCGGTTCGGACATGCCCGGGGCTCGTAGGGTTGGTCTCTGGGGATGCGCTCCTGTAGACAGGATCGGGTTGGTCAGCCGCCTGGGTGTTGCTGTCCGTGTTCGGCAACTGGTGGGACCCCGCAGCCTGCTTTTATAGCTGGCTGCTGGGGAGAACCAACCAATGGGTGAAAGGAAGGACGCCCACGCAAAGAGGGTGGACCTGAGTGAGAACTCCTAGAGTTCTCAGGACATAACACTATTGTATTTTTATTATTCAACTAATATTAAAAAAACAATAGCATAAATAACATGATAATACAAGATCTAACAGCAGAGGTAAATTTCCAGGATAGTAAATAGAAATGGCTGTCAGCTATAGATTGTTGATTGTAGATTAAATGGACCTACAGTATGTAAAATCTGGCATTAAACTGTATTATTAACATAGGATGTGGCTGGTTTTTAATCCAGATCAGGCACACATCAGGGCCTCCGCATGGCCCGTTTTTGGCCTCTCCAGCCTCCTTTGATATTTCTGGGCCAGATTTAAGCACCTAGCAGGCCACATCCGGCCCACAGGCCTTGATTTTGACATCCGTTCTCTAAGCACTTTACAGAGTCAGTATATTGATCCCCAGCAATCTGGGCCCTCATTTTACTGATCTCAAAAGGATGGAAGGCTGAAGCAAGCTTAAGCCGGTCAGGACTGAACTCCTGGCAGTGAGCAGAGTTAGCCTTCAAAACTACATTCTAACCACTGTGCCATCATGGCTTGCACTATTATAAGTTATGCTGCTACCCTTAGTTGCAGTGGAGAATGCTCTTCGGTTTCAATACCAGTATAAGAATATCTGGAATTTGCCAGTGGAGAGATGGAACATGTTATGCCCAATTTTTTTTTAGGTTGTCCTATTAGCTGTTCTTCCCAACATCTCACCCACAACCCCCAACGGCTTGTTTTAAGGACACAACAAGTAAGGATGCAGTATACATTCATTTGATTAATGTTCTAACTGAGCTACTTTTAATGTTCTGAAAGAGCTACTTATCTGAGGTGATTCAACAAAAGAATGATATTTTTCAAGTACATTTAAGCGGGAACACTTTGTTCTCAGAAGTAGGAAATGAGGGGGAAAAACAGAATATGAAACAACACAGAAAACAAGGCACATATCTACCTTAAGAACAAATTTGTGGGGGGGGGGGAATTCTAGCATTTGTTAAACTTGGATCCTTTGACATCTTTGACGTTAGAAAGCTAGAGCCTTTTGTAGGATTTATTCCTATCTTCCTGAGTCAAGATAGAAAAGGGAATTTGTGATTGGATATAAAAGAAAAATGGGATGCTATTAACTAGCAGCTACATCATTAGCTCTTTAGGTTTTGCAGGATTTGAAACAAATGAGAGGTTATGGGATTACCTCGAAGGATGGACTCTCATTATAGATACAAGCAACAGCTATGCTGGATGTGGAATGTATTTTCTGGCTAAGATAAGGAAATGCATATTCCAATCCAAGATACAGGTGCAACAGTATGTTTACATTTTTTTAAAAAGTAAAATCAATCAGACTTTATATTAATCCAAATGAACACCAGGTATTTCAGAGTAATTATTATTTAAAAAATTGCACTAATTTAAAAAGCACGACATTTTTGTGACATATTAAAATGGGACTTAATTCATGGCAACATCAGTGCTGCTTGGCAGAGTAGCTTCAATTAAAGCAGTTCTTCATAACATTTCATTCCTGACTGAAATATTCCTGATTCTATTTGCTGTATGCCCTTGATTTTATAAGTGGAAAGTGTATCTGTATGTTTGAGAATACACACATACACACACATTCACACACAAATACACAGATTAGGAAAATTGTGTAGGAAAATTGTACAATATACGTAGAAATATAGAGGAGATTTTGGCATACTAAACCTGAAGCATAACAGATAACAGTTAATCAGAGTTGGAAGAGACCTTATAGGTTTTCCAGTCCAATCCCCTGCCCAAGCGGGAGACCCTACACCATTTCTGACAGTCCAATCTCTTCTTGAAAGCCTCAAGCGATGGTGCTCCCTCAACTTCCAAAGGCAAGCTGTTCCATTGGTTGATTATTCTTACTGTCAGAAAGTTTCTCCTTATTTCCAGGTTAAATCTCTCCTTGTTCAGTTTCCATCCATTATTCCTTGTCTGGTGCTTTAGAAAATAGCTTGACTCCTTCCTCTCTGGCAGCCCCTCAAATTATTTTGCTTTCTGCTACAATTTGTTTGCATTATTTTGCTTCTGCTACTATTAGTTCACATTATTCAGATGTTAAAATACACTCTGTGGAGACAGTCTACTGCAGGGTGTCAAACTCAAGGCTTAGATCTTGCAATGGGGCCAGCCTGGAAATAGCAAAGGACTGACGCACAGTGGCTATGCTAGTGAAAATGTTTTCAGCCTGAACCTCCTCTTGCAGCACCCTGCCAGCCAAAACATCCCATCTCCTCCCCTCTCGCCCGGCCTGCAGAAGACAACTACAATGCTGATCTGGTCCTCCCAAAAATCCAGTTTGACAAGCCTGGTCTACTGTTATGGTACGAGGGCTATCCACAAAATAGATTATGTTTTCATCTGTAGCAAGAAGGGGCGGAGCTAGCACGGCCATCTTTCGTCTGTGGGTCCGCCGCTCAGTCTGCATCTAGTCGTGCTAGTGGGAGTTTCATATCGTTGCCCGTTATTTCACAGCAAATGTTTGAAATGTGTGCTGCAATTAAAAATCCCGCGAGTTGTGAGGTACGATCAGTGATAAGGTTTTTGTTGGCAAAAAAACATAAACCGATTGAAATTTTTCAGCAACTGTGTGAAGTGTATGGGGACAACATCATCACTGAAGGTGGAGTGCGCCAATGGTGTATTAAGTTTAAAAATGGCCGAACTACAGCACTCGAGAAGTCCTGAATGCTTTCAAGTGGGAGATTTTTCCTCATCCGCCTACAGCCCCGATCTTGCACCAAGCGACTACCATTTGTTTCCGAGGATGAAGACCTGGCTTCACAATGCTTTGACGACGACGCGGAACTGCGAGCGGGCGTGACTGACTGGCTCAAATCTCAGGCGGCTGAATTTTACGACAATGGAATTACAAAGCTTGTTCACCACTATGATAAGTGCCTCAATTTGTTCGGTGAATATGTTGAAAAGTAGTATTTAAGTGTCACTTTCAAGTGTAAATAATAAAAAAATTTTCCTACACTTCATTTTTTTTCTATCGCAAAACGTAATCTATTTTGTGGATAGCCCTTGTATATTCTTAGAACTGAAGTTCTAAGTACTAGACTAGTGATGGCAAACTTGGCTCAGCATGTCAAAAAAATTGGAAAATGCCTAACTTGACTTTGTTGGCATGAACAAAAGAGAACAAATTCTCTACCTCCATGCCATCTATAGTGTCTCTGCCACTCAAAAAGGCCACCACATACCGTTCCTTCAAGTATGTGAGCCTTGGGGAACAGTGTGTCTGCATCCATAGCCCAGCACTCCCAGTATCTACTGTGCGTTATTTAACCTTCAGGTGGTGTTTTTTTTTCTATTGACAGGCCCCTGTGACCTACGCAAAGCTGCTCAAGGTTGCACAAGGCCTTTGATCTTGAAGTAACTTCACAAAAGGCTCTCACACAGCCTCTGCAGCCTCTGAAAACCATGCAAAAATACACCCCATTCTTGTATGGTTTTCAGAGGATGTTACAAGGGCTTTGCAGCTCTATTCTTCCAAAAATTGCAGGAGAATGGGTGGTGCTTTCTAGAATAGGTGTTGTCAGGTTTTGGTGAATCCTGGTGTGTCATCCCGAATGACCTGAGGTGTCACCTTTGACACGCGTGTTATAGGTTTGCCATTATTATATTAGAATTCACTCATTTAAGGCAATACCACAAATCTCTGTCATGTTAAAAAAAATGAGTGTTGCCATGCCTGCTGAATATTTAAAAGTTAGAGGTTTGAGAAACATGAAAATAAATTCTCAACCTTGATGCTTTTTTCTTTTCTCCAGTGTTTTAACTATTGAAATTGAGTCATTTATCCTCTATATTATCACTAAATGTTTTTATTTAACAACAACAACAACAGAGTTGAACAGGACCTTGGAGGTCTTCTAGTCCAACCCCCTTCTCAGGCAGGAATCCCTATGCCATTTCAGACAAATGGTTGTCCAATCTCTTCTTAAAAACTTTCAGTGCTGCAGCACCCACAACTTTTGGAGTCAAGCAGTTCCACTGGTTAATTGTTCTAACTGTTATATCCCTGGACCTTGAAGAAGTTCCCACCCAGGTCCGTTCTCGCTGCAGGGGCGGCTGCCCCTTCTCATTGGCTGGGTTTCCCCAGCAGCCTGCTATAAAAGCAGGCTGCTGGGTCCAACCCTTAAGCTGTTAAGCTGCGAGCCAGTTCCAGGCTGAGCAAGCACGTTCAGTCCTTGTAAATAAACCTTGTTGCACTAAGCCCTGGTTCAGCCTCTTATTTCCCATACTTAATACTGGCGACGAGGATGGGATGGCTACCAGAGGCAAGCTGCAACGCTGAATCACTAAAACGCTGATCCGCAGCCCAGAGAGAAGCGATCAGCCAAAATAAAACAGCGGCCTGACGCAGCAGAAGCGATCAGCCCGAAATGAGCGAAGCTGAATCACTAAAAACGCTGATCCGCAGCCCAGAGAGAGAGCGATCAGCCAAAATAGAGAACAACGCTGATCGCAACCCAGAGAGAAAGCGATCAGCAAACAAGCTAGTGAAAGTGAGAAGCGCCTGTGGCCGCTTGTTAGCATAAGCTACAGAGGAAGTGTGGCGCTGCGAGCCGCAGCCGCTCGTGCCGTTTAGGCGCGAAATTCAAACAGCTGTCAGCTGAAGCACATTCAAATGCAACACAGCGTTGTATTAGGAAATCGCTAACGCCCACACAGGCGCGAATTTCAAAAGACGCTGCCAATGACCGTTGCAGTCTAAACACCTTCTGATCCCCAGAGAGAGAGAAGGGGTGCGAAACTTCCCCAGAGCTGAAGTCACTTGCCTAGCACAGGCACTAAACCTCTACTGCTACCCCAGAGAGAGAGAGAGCACTTGCCTAGCACAGGCACTAAACCTCTACTGCTACCCAGAGAGAAAGCATTTTATCCAACAGGTTAACCAGTAGACCCACAACATGAACTCCAATCCAGCCTTCCCAGCGTTCAAGCCAGATGAGGAGAAGTGGGAATCATACAAGAATCGGTTTAATCATTACATCGATGCCATCGGATTGGCTGATGCAGGGAACACCGAAGAAAGCATATTTCCTGACCTACTGTGGAGCCATCGTCTTCGATACAGCCACAGCTCTTGTGGCTCCACGTGAGTTAAAGAATGTCCCCTGGACAGAACTGTTAGAAATCCTTACTAACCACTATTCTCCTAGACCTTCACAGATTGCCAGACGCTTCACCATTCAGAATGAGGAAGCAGGGGACAAAGAGAGCATCAATCAGTACATGGCTGCTCTCAGGACTGCAGCACTCCATTGTGGGTTTGGCAGCTATCTTGATGACATGCTCCTAGACCAGCTGGTCTGCGGGGTCAGGACCTGCACCTACAAAGACGGCTGCTCGCCATAAAAAGACCTTAACCTCGCTCAAGCCATCGAGGTAGCCCTGGCAGAGGAGATGGCATCTCATTCAGCCACCGAGATCCAAGGTCCTGTCACCAAGCAAACAGCAGTTCCGTCCACTCAGAAGAGGTGGTCAACGAGGAAGACCCAAGTGGCAGGCCGACATTCACCGCCTCACAAACGCCAGGCGCCCGCAGGCAGGAACCAGACAAGATAACACCGGGCCATCCAAGCACATCACCCTGTGCCTTTCCTGTGGTGGACCTCACCTGAGGACCACATGCAAATTCAAAGGAGCCACTTGCAACAACTGCCATAAGAAGGGGCACTGCAAGAGTATGCCAAGCCTCACACAACGTAGCACAAAGGGCATCTTCATTCGCACATGCCGGGCCCCAAAGGCAAGTATTAAACTGTCGCACACACCTCTGGCGCTAATCACACTTGCTATTCTATTAGTAAAATCTCTCTTTCCGTCTTATTAGAAGGTAAACCTTGCAACATGGAGGTTGACACGGGGTCAGCGCTCTCCATTATTTCCTGGAACACCCTCAAGGAGCTTCAACCCAGCCTATCAAGAAACCGACTCCAGAAGTGCCAGCTTAGCCTAAAGGACTACCAGGGAAGACCATTCCTGTAATCGGCAGAGGCAAGTTTTTGTTAATTTTAAAACCCTTAAGGGCCACCTACCTCTAGTGGTAGTGAGCGGCAACCTCCCTACACTTTTGGGACTTGATTGGTTTCCCCACCTCGGTTTAGGGCTAACAGGAGTCCATGCTACCTCAACCTCTGACACGGACTCCCTGTTTGCTGATTACTCAGGCGTATTCAGTGATGAGTTAGGGTGTTATAACGGCACCCCTATCTCATTTTCAGTCGATCCCCAGGCAGTCCCAATTCGGTTAAAACCTGCAGAGTTCCATTACCATTCGGCCTAAATTAGACCTTGAATTAGATAAATTACTAAAACAAGGGATCCTGGAGCCTACAGACTTCGCCAAATGGGAGACGCCCATCGTCACACCCCTCAAAAGATGGTAGCCTGAGAATTTGCTCCAGACTACAAGACCACAATCAATAAATTCTTGCAAGTTAGCGCTTATCCAGTACCTGTCATTTCAGCATTTATTACATACTTTTGAACCTGGCACCATCTTTGCCAAATTGGACATGTCTCAAGCATATCAACAGTTCCCTGTTGATGACCAAAGCAACAGAACTTCAGACCATTGTCACCCACAGGGTGCCTTCCGTGCTAAGCGTCTCCAGTTTGGCGTAAGTGTTGCCCCAGGCATTTTTCAATCCTCATGGAGCCCGGATTTTACAGGGCCTTCCTGGAGTAGTACCCTACTTCGATGACATCTTAGTCTCGGCCAGGAACAGACCCCAACTCTTCCAGAGAGTTCGAGCAGTCCTAGAGAGGTTCAGGCAGCATGGCCTCAAGTTAAAAAAAAGAAAAATGTGCCATTGCCACTAGACAGGTGGACTTTCTGGGTTATAAAATTGACGCCTCAGGCATTCACCCACTGGGTCCAAGGTTAAGGCAATACACGAGGCACCCACTCCAACCTCCAAAGCGGAACTGCAGGCCTTTTTGGGGCTCTTGAACTTTCGTAGCGTCGTTCCTGCTTATAAAGCCTCTGTGGCGAACCCTCCACAGACTTCTGGATAAAAGAAACGGTTTGGCATTGGGGACACAAAGAAGACTCCGCTTTCCGCGCAGTCAAGTCGCTTACTCACATCAGAGGCAGTGCTTATCCAGTTTGACCCCAACCTTCCATTAAGTACTGGCAGCAGCAGCGCATCTCCCTTGGTTGGGGCAGTCTTAAGCCACAGGCTCCCCAACGGCTCCGAGGACCTATCGGCTTTTTTCCCAGGCGCTCTCTGCAACAGAGGCGCAGTTACAGTCAGATCGATAAAGCCTTGGCAGCTGTTGCAGCGGTGAAGAAATTTCCACAAAATTTCTCTTTGGCCACTTTTCACAGAGCTAGTCACCAGGACCACAAACGCTCTTAGGGTTACTACGCCCAGGTGACAAGCAGACCCCTCAAAATTCTGTCCCCAGAATGACCAGATGTGGACCCTTTTCCCAGCATGCTACCGTATCGGAGCTCGTGTGCCCAGGTAAAACACTTGTCCCACGCAGGCGTGCCTCAGCCGCTGCCCCCTGCCTGCCCCAGCTGAAGACCCTGCCACCTGGTCCAACGCCATTTTTGAAGTCACCCAACTGGACCTCCCAATCACTGCCCTTGATATTGCCCAATAAATCCAAAGCGGACAAAGCGATGCCCAGGTACTGGACTGGGTGAGGAGGGGAGTGGCCGGGCAAGTGACATTGAAGCTAAATTCACCACTCCATTTAAGACCCGCTTACAGGAACTACTCGAGCTTACAGGGCTGCCTGCTATGGGGCACTCGAGTGGTCATCCCGAAACATCTCTGCGTACCCGAGTGCTGGAGCGTTGCACGAGGGCCACCCGGGCATCGTCAGAATGAAGGCGTTGGCGCAAAGCTACATTTGGTGGCCCGGCCTCGACGAGGACATCAACAAATGGAGTAAGCTCCTGCCATCCCTGCCAGGTTTCCCGTCCATCCTCCAATTGCCACCCCCACCAAGTAGGGAAAGTGCCAACGCACCCTGGTCCAGGATTCACATCGATCTCGCAGGCCCATTGCATGGCAAAATGTTCCTCGTGGGTCGTGAGACTCTTACTCAAAGTGGATTGATGTGGCACAACTATCCACGACCACTTCACAAGCAGTCATCAAGGCATTGACTCGCCGCAGCCCAGTTCGTGCACCCTTGGTCTACCAGACTCCATTGTTTCCGGTACAATGGTCCCCAATTCAGCAAAATCAACCGAATTCAGTGGTTTCTACGGCCAACCTGGGCATTCGTCACATCTTCACGGCCCCCTTTCATCCTGCCAGTAACGGGCTGGCAGAGAGAGCCGTTAGGACCACTAAAGAAGCCCTGGCCAGAGTTCAACAAGGATGACTGGCACCACAGACTATCCTGTTTCCTGTTAAGCCAGCATTCAACCCTTGCACTGGTAACCAACAAGTCCCCGGCCGAGCTTCTGATGGGCAGAGCGCCTGCGAACTGTATTGGACAGGCTTCACCCACATTACTGCCCTGACTCCTCTCGGCTTCCACATCGGGGAGTAGGCATTTTGTCTTGCAGAACCATGTTCGCGAGAAGCTCCACCAGCTGGCGACCCATTGTGGATCCGGGAGAAATCGTAGCCATCACAGGACCCAGATCATACGGGTTAAGCTGGAAGATGGCGGGTCTGGAGGCGACATCTGGACCAGCCGGAGGCGCCAGGGCACCCTCGTCAGCCGCGACTGCATTAGGCACAGACTGGTGAGAGTCCGCTGCAACTACCACACAGCAACATCTACCCGATGACCTGCTAACACCTTCAGCCGGACCAGAGAATCCAAATGCTGACTGCGGTGACCTAGCGTCCAACCCATCCAGGCCAGACGGCGTGAGGACACTCCCAGCGTCCAGCCCTTCTAGCCCGGACCTGCTCCGACCGAGGGTGGTACTCAGGACTCATCATCGAGCCAACAGTCACCGACCGGACTCTGATCCACCAAACAGCACACCAGAGTTGCGCCGCTCTGGACGTCAGCACAAACCTCCCGTATACCTCAAGGACTATGCGTGTTGCGCATCTGGGGGAAGGGTGTTATGTCCCTGGACCTTGGAAGGAGTTCCCACCCAGGTCGTTCTCGCTGCAGGGGCGGCTGCCCCTTCTCATTAGCTGGGTTTCCCAGCAGCCTGCTATAAAAGCAGGCTGCTGGGTCCACCATACTAAGCTGTTCACTGCGAGCCAGTTCCAGGCTGAGCAAGCACGTTCAGTCCTTGTAAATAAACCTTGTTGCACTAAGCCCTGGTTCAGCCTCTTATTTCCCATACTTAATACTAACAGTCACGAAATTTCTCCTTAGTTCTAGGTTCTCCGCTTCTTGATTAGTTTCCATCCATTTTCAGACACTTTGGAGAATCTCTTCCTTGTGGCAGCTCCTTAGATACTGGAACGCTGCTATCTATGTGCTCAAGTGACCTGATGTTTTTATATTATACTTATTTTTGCTGAACACATTCTGCAGAAGATTTGGTTTCAAGTTTCAGCTTGGTTTGCAAATGAGGCAGAATCTCAAAGGAACCACAGCACTAATCAGCAATGTTAACAAGATTGGAGTGTATCCATATCATTTAAAACCAAAGGAACCTTTGCCGTATTACCCAGTATCCAGTATAACCATATTTTTTTAGTAAATCCCTTCAATTTTCTTCTTTTCTTTTAATGCAAAGCTATACTTAACCTTAATGAATAAATACATATAATAGAAGCTTCTTGTGTAATGAAATAGGACTCCTAACATTTATGGCTTGATTGTGTTTACTTTTAGGACAATCAAGTAGAATCTACCTGCTCTCACCATTACCCACTTGAGAAAAGTCTAGTTTTATTTTGTTTTTAATTGACAATTCAGCAGCTGAAATCCTCAATCTGCCCCCTACACTCATTCCGCTGACATTAAAAATATCCCTTTGTAAAATAGTAGGAATAGACTTCTTTACGGGAGCATTCAGATCTGCCAGTGGATAAATGTTTTGATTAATATGTGAGTGTTAATGGAAGACTTTATCAATATTTTATAGCTGTATTGTCCTACTCTGAGAACAGGAAGCGGATAGATGTTTGCAAAATTTAAAAGAGTAATTGTAATAATTGTTACATGAGTAAATGTCAGATACAACAGGCTCTCCTTAAAAACTTGATAATGGAAGAGGGTCAGAATTTGACGTTTATAATTTAATTTGGATATAGTTTTGTTTTTAAGAATATTTAAACAAGTGAATAGCACTATATTATGTTATCCCAAAGGTGCTTTTTCAAGAGGAAACTGGACTGTCTGGTTTTTTTCTCTGAAAGGCATTTGCTTTTCATCCAAGAAGCTTCTTCAACTCATCCAAGAAGCTAAAAAGCTTCTTGGATGAAGCGAAAATGTCTTCAAAGAAAAACCAGAAAGTCCAATTGCCTCTTGGAAAAGCACTGCTAGGTACAACCATGACCTGGATGACTGAGAACCTCCTACAATCTATTATGTTATGTTTTTATGGTATGCTGTACAGTATTATATTATAATATGATCTGACATATGATACATTATTTACATTCATTATCTTGTTTTTGTGTCACTTCTGGATTTGATCACTGTATATTTATTTTGATCAGTCAATAAAGGCCTAGAGTCGCCTTGCTGATTTGAGTTAGTTACCAAATCACCAACAAGGATTCCTCTCTCCTAATTGGTTACCTTGAGAAGTCCAGGAAGCCTATATAGCAATTTAAAAAAAAAAAAATAAAAAAAAAACCCCTTCTTATCAAAATGAGATGAAATATTCAAGCAGAAATGGGAACTTTCTGCAAGAATATATCTGACCAGATTCAGTTAAATAGATATTGGAATTGAATTTGTTAATTAATGACTCAAAACTGACTAATTAGTTGATGCATACAAGGGTACATCTTTTCAATTGTAGACCAAAAGAGATTCAGTCAGACCATTTATTAATAGGATGAGTTGGAAGGGACCTTGAAGGTCTTCCAAATTCAACCCTCTGGTCAAGCAGGATACACTCTAGATCCCTGATGGCAAACTTATGGCACACGTGCCACAGGTGGCACACAGAACCATTTTGTGTGAGCACGCGAGCACAGCCAATTTACCTGGGCGCTGCTCATGCGTGTGCCTCCCAGATGATTTTATTACCGTTTGAGGCCATTTTGCCCTCCCAAAGGCTCAAGAAAAGCCTCTGCCCAGCCTTGGGAGGCGAGAAAAATGGGCCTTCTGGAAATACCCGGAAGTGCCAAAAATGGGCCCATTTTTTCTGGCCTCCTGGCGCTGCAGAGGCTTTCCAGCCTCCAGGACGGCGAAAACAGCCTCAAATGGGCCAAAATCAGCTGGAAGGCACACACAGTGCAGGTAGGGGGATGCGCACATTGCATTATGGGTGCCAGCACATGCACGTGCACTATTGTGTGCGTGTGCACTTCGACACACCACAGCAAAAGGTTCACCATAACTGCTCTAGATCTTCCTGTGTGAAACTTACTTAAGACTCTGTAAATAAGAAAAAAAACCACCTTTCTTTATAAAAAGACTTGAATTACCTCATTGTTTTCTATAACAGTTTAGAGACCACACATTTAGTGACTCTGAAAAATTGCTCAACAAACAAGCTAATGTCAAAATGACCCTAAGGAATCATTAAATTTCTGTTTAATATTTTGAAGATTATTATTGTAGCATGTACATTTATTTGTGATAGATAGATAGATAGATAGATAGATAGATGAGATAGATAGATAGATAGATAGATGAATGATCAGATTTGTTGTATGTTGTAGAAATTAGATTTTAAATATTTTTAAAAGAAGTATACAGTGTACTACCAGGGTGGGATTCTACCTGTTTACACCTATTCACTAGAACCGGTTGTTAACATTCTAAGCAGTTCCCGGAGAAGCGGTTGTTAGAGAAATTACTGGCCTAATCCTGTAGGGAAGGCAGGAAGGAAACATTCTGGTGTTGCTTACAGAAACTGCCACTCCATTAACCCTACATTCTTGTGCAGGACTGAACTTCCTGTCTCAGGAACTTCTCCTGGAATTTTCCCCCTCCTTTGCTGGTACTTTGCTTGTGGTGTGACCATTCAAAGTTTTAGCGGCACTGAAAAAAGTGACTGGGCATTTTCATACCGACTGCAGCATCACCCCACAATCATGAGAGCTGAGGCGAGGAGACGATGTGAAGTGATATATTGAGTTGGCTACCTAACATGACCATCAAAGCCCACGTCCACCCAGTCACATGACCACCAAGCCACCCCCTAAACCATGCATACAGAACCGGACATGTTAAAAAATTTGAGACCCCACCCTGTACTACTCTATCATTAACAGTTTTATCATTTGCCAGGCGCTTGGCAATAAATCCTCTGTATACAGTAAACAAGAAATTTCTACCCAACTTGGCCATAAGTTCCAACAGTGCAAGTAAATATATTTATAAAAGCTTTTAGCCCAATAGAAAAAAAAGCATTCAAGAATAGTAAAAAACAAACAAACTCTCAGCCAAATCATTGTGAAGCTCTGTTTTACTGACTTTAAGGAATTGTTTCCTATGGACTAATATCCACTTCTAAACCGGGGTATCAAACTCATTGAGGGCTGCATCAGCATTGTGTTTTGACCTTAGGGAGCTGAGGTGAGCATGGCCAGCTCAACAGCATTATTCGTGTTGTGGGCGTCTGTGGTGGCCCTGAGCACTCTGCAGTGAAAACAGGCTTCGAGCTCCCAGTTTCCATGCTGCGACGGCCCTCCTGCAATGCTCTGCCAGTGCAGCGGAGCTTGGGAGGACATCACACAGCCCTTTCCAGCTTCATTTTCTTTGGCAGAGGCACTGTGGGCGGTCTTTTGCTGTTTCCAGAAGGTGGCCCCATGGGCCAGATCTCAGCTTACCCACGCAAGACCAGATCTGCCCCCTGGACCTTGAGTTTGACACCCCTGTTTCTAAACCACATACATTTATACTCAAGCAATTTTTTTTCTATGACCAGTTTTAGTTTTGTTTAAAGGTGGTGTTCATTTTCACATCAGAACAAGAGCTATTTTGAAACCAAAGAGCAATTAAAAAAAAGAAAGTTGGAAAGACCCCAAAATGAACAGGCTGACAACTTAATCTTTTAAAAATTAGAGGAAGAACTACTAGGAACCATTAACAAAAATACATGAATGAAATTAAAGAGACACAGGAGCAATACCAAACAAGGGAAGATGCATATATAATTCTTGCAGCCAAAAGTAGGAGCCTCAGTCAATGAAGACCTATCTCCTTGTTTGAATGCTGATTAGAATGGAGCTAAGATTTCAACAAGATATTAACAAAATGATTAGCAAAACCCAACAACTAAAGTATGGGACAGCCTTTGGGGTTTGGGGAATTTCTATTCCTCTTTTAATTCTAACTGTAACAAGCACAGATTAAATGTTTGCAGAAAACCTGGAGAGAATCATCCAGGATTGATGTGTCATAGGAACAGCATTTGACTCGGTGACAAAGCATCTGGGCACATTTGTCCCATGAACATAATTGCTTTGGAATTAAATCCATTTATTCCGATCTATTACTCTAATTTATTATGAACTAGATATGTAAATAAGAGACAATTTGGTGTAGAAGGTTAAGCCATCACGCTAGAATGGGAGACTGAGTTCTAGTCCCATGCCTTGACACTGTAAAAGCCAGTGGTATGATCTTGGGCCAGTCACTCTTTGTAGTAGCCCTAGGAAAATGTAATGGCAAACCACTTCCGAAATCTTCTCAAGAAAACAGCAAGAGGACTTCTCAGGGCCATCACCCAGGAGTCAACATTGACTCAAAGGCAGACATTCCCCAAACAAAAGCAAATAAATGCTGCACAGCTGCTGAGAAAGTCAGCAAACAAAATAAAATAAAAGCTTTGTTAACAGTGTGTAACTAGTTGGCTATTGATTGATTGGCTCAAAAGCGATGAAAACCAGAGGTGGTATTCAGCAGGTTCTGACCAGTTCTGGAGAACTGGTAGGCGAGAGTACTGAATAGTTTGGAGAACACGCCAAAATGCACCTCTGCACAGCCCCCGCCCCCATCTATTCCTGCCTCCACGAGTGCCAGCTGTTCACCTGGGTCTTCTTTTGTTTGCCCTGTGCAGGAGAATGGAGCTGGTTAGTGGGTGTGGGGAGGAGAATGAGGGTTTTGCAATATCCTTCCTATAGCCACTCACCCGGCCACCCACCAAACCATGCCCACCAAGCACTGAGCCCTGAAAGCCACCACAAGACTGGCAGTAAAAAAAATTAGATCCACCACTGGTGAAAACACGTGCGTATTGCCCTGCAGGTCACATCTTTCAAGTGGGTGGGACTTATTGAAGACAGAAGAGGATTGCATTGGATGCTGGCGCATCACTCTGACCATGCTGGACTCTACCCCACCATGATGGGATCTTTTGACTTCAAAGCTCTCTAAACCAATGTGTGTGTGTGTGTGTGTGTGTGTGTGTGTGTGTGTGTGTGTACAACAGTAGGCACATGTACAACAATGAAACTGTTGATGGAGTGGCTACTTTATTGAAAAAACTATATAAGGAGACATACAAAAAAACAAAACAGATCCTTGCCAAGTCAGCAAAGAAATCGATATTGATTTTCTTTTGGTAGTTTGCCTGCCTATTCCTTGTGAAAATGTGATGTGCCAACAGGTGCTAATCAGTGAGGCAGTGCTAGATTTTTACTGGGGTCTTTGTCTAGTGTTTGTTTGGTAAGAAATTCACCTTGACTCTAAAAGCATGCACTGTCTTCTGTCTAGAGCCAACCTTGAATTAACCCATAAAAATAATGAGTTATTTCAAGCAGAAACAGGCATGAACCCAGGGCCTTTTCTAGTATAGCTCTTTCGGCACAGCTGGTTGCATTCAGCGGAGGTCAACACTTTAATAACCTGTACAGACTCAAATAGTCTCAATGGCACAATATTTGAAGTCAAAGAGCAGATGGAGAAACACAAAAGTTTCAACTTAAGGATATTTATGGTACCCAAACAAGCGATAACAGATGCAATGTCCTTTTTGGTGGTTATTGGATCAAATTAGAATATATCATATGAGCAACTGGATGGAACTGGTATTTTACTATCCGGATGTCCTTCTAATGCCTTAGAGAATTCTGACATATAGTTTCTCTTTGTGCCTTGAAATGACTTGCTCTATCACTACCTAAGTTGAACTTCAACCTTCCAAATGGGGAGGTGGCCACAACACTGAAAGAGATAGCTAGATGATAGCTAGATAGATAGATAGATAGATAGATAGATAGATAGATAGATGAATAGATGAATGGAACACACACACACACACTAATAATATGTGTGTGTTTGTGTCTAACAATGTCTGTGTTAGAACTTATTAGCCAATAGGAGAACTTGTCTGTGTCTTTGTGTTTAGTGAAATAAAAGAAAAACTAGTCTATCAGGATATTCACAAGATTAATTTAAGTTGGAAAAAAAAAATTCTCGGTTTATGGTTGAGGAACCACTAATAGGGACCTATTAGAATTGCATAGGTTCCTTTGGTTAGAGAAAAAACTTAATTTAAATGTTTGCAAGAAGAAGTAACAGTAGTTGCCTTCTTTTGCAGGAGAAGGTGTTGTTTCTTCAGAAAATTGATACTAACATATATATGAAGAAGCCTCCTGCTTGCCATAAGTGCTGCAATCTTCCTTCCTTCTTCCTTCCTTCCTTCCTTCCTTCCTTCCTTCCTTCCTTCCTTCTTCCTTCCTTCCCTTCCACCAGGTATTTCTTGGTCATCTCTTGAAATCTACCATTTCCCTGTCTCCATTATTCTCACTTAAAATAATGTGCTTTATATGATAAATTGCAAATCCTTTCAAAAGACAATTTATGTCATAGGTTTTCTCCATGTGCACCCTATGTAACAAAAACATACGACCTTGGAACATTGTTTGTCTGCTGTGTTGATGCCTTCCAACTCATCTCCCTCTCCTCATGTGTGTAAGGGCAGCCTGAGCCTCAAATTGTCCTTAGCTGTGATGTTTTCTCTCTTCCTCTGAATCCTCAAGGGCAACACGGCAGGACTATGAAATCTGTTTGGCTTTCCTGCTTATTATCTTGGAGTGGGTCACAGATGACTGAAGTGACTTGAAAAGACAGGCAAAGGAGCCAGGAAGATAGGGCAATGGGAACAACAAGTTTCATGCAAAATAGTTTTCTTCAACCCAAAATAAAAACAGAGAAATGCATGGAATTTGGTGGTGAGGAAAACTGCGTGATACCTAACTAAACCTGACGGCTGGAATTCAAAAGGGAGAAGGAAAAGTCAAGCATAATGCCTTTTTGTGCATGCATGCAACATCTGATCTACAACATTGCAATAGTAGCACGAAATCTTCTGTCAGATTTCTCATTTGAAACTTCCCACCTTTAATTCTAGCTCCTCCTTCCACATTTCCATAATAGGACTCACTTTTATGAGGACAATAATATATAGCTTCATTTCTTTGTGCATCCTACTATCATGTGAAACACCAAGCAAATTACAGCAATTCTTAGGAACTCCTGGACGGGGCAAAATGATGTTTCCATTGATTATGGGATTCCATGGTGAGTATTTTCATCTGGGTATACCAACACCTCTTCATTTTTTAAAATAAATAGTTATTATAGTGCAATAACAATAACTAATACAAACAGAGGAAGAAAAGTAGAAAAGAATTAAAAGTACAAAGGAAAACATAAAAGAATAGTATAGATGCAGTAAGGAAAAGATATATATGTATATATAGAGATATATGTATACAAATATACATATACAAATATATATATATATATTGTCCAATTTTAGCATAACAAGGATAAACAATTTTAGTTAAGTTTTACCTACACTTGCAATTAGTGTCTCTTTGTCCATGCCCTGTCTCTTATAGATAAACTTATCCATAAACCTATCATTTCCATTAAGGGTTTGAGAAAAAACATATCTATTTTGACTGTGATCAAATAAACCAGCTTTATATTCCTTTCTTTTACTTTTAACAATTTTAATATATTAGTCTGATATTTAACACATTTAAACCACCAATATTTAATATGTTAGAATGATGTGATGTGAAGGAAAAGAATATGACCCACCTGTTGAGAATGACTGAATGGATTTGTTGGGGTCAACATAGAAATAAAATTATAGTGGAGAAAATGGTAGCCAGGAAGAGAAGATGCCTGAAATTGTATGAGAAGAATTCACCCTTTCTTCTTTCTTTTCCATAACCAATGTAGTGATTGGGTACTACTACCCCATGTTTCACTAGAAAAATCTGCAATGATTCCTCCTTTTCATTGGATTGAATAAAATATTTCAAATGTTTCTCCTCACAAAAGAAGAAAAATGATTTAAATTCTCACAGGTGAAGTGCAAAGTTCTTCTACCTTTGACATGAAAGCATTTCCAGATGGTAGGAAAACACATTCTTTCATTTTATGTGGAGCCGTGATGGTGCAATGGTAAGAATGTAGTATTGCCACAACAAGAGTTCAATTCTGAATGGCTCACAGTTTGATTCAGCCTTCATCATTCTGAGGTCAGTAAAATGAGGGACTCAGATTGTTGAGGGGCAATATGATGACTCTGCAAACTGCTTGGAGGGGGCTATAAAAACGCGATGAGTATTGTATAAATCTGAGTGCTAGTGCTTTTGCTATGTTACATAATCACAGCATAAATTGATCTTGTTCAATTCTCTCATTCACAATGACCAGTCAGATTTCCCCAAGTGAAATTAGGAGTAATAGTCCTTCCCTCCTGTTATTCACATTAACAAGTATTGTCTCTTCCTGGATGTAAACTTCTCTAAACCATAATAAGCCAAAGCAAACAATGGGGATAGCAGTGGAAACAGCGTAACAACTTATATTCAGGGGTCCCCAGCCCAGGGCTGAACTGTGGCCTATAAGGAACAGGCTGTGGAAGAGGAGTGAGACCATGTTTGAAACAGGGTTTAACAGCAATGACAAGCGTGTGAAACCATCCTTCCTCCTCCTGCCCGCTTCTGCCACTACCACCTCTGCCAATCACGACCAGAAAGGTTGGAACTGTTGACTCATATAACAAACTCAATAACTGTGTGCTTAGATCATATCTAATTTCATGAATAATTGTTTCATTTGCAGTAAGTAAAGACATTGTGAGATGAACTCAACTCCTGGTAACTGCATGCTTATCCTTCTATGACATCTCCTTGTGGAAACGCTTCAAAATGATTTTTAAAAAATTGCCAACACTAACTAATCTCTTCTTCCTAATCTTCCCTAGTCTAAGCTATAGGTTTAAGTTTTCAGATAGCCTAAGTATTAACCAGTCTAAATCTCCTTAGCTTTTTTGAAATGAAGCAAGGTGTGTAGATACTTCCCTTGTTGTAATAAGCCAGACTACTATAGCAGAGGTGGCAGTCGGCAGGTTCTGACCAGTTCTGGAGAACCAGTGAGTGGAAATTTTGAGGTAGTTTGGGGAACGGCATATACCTCTGACTGGCCCCACCCTATCTATTCTACTCTGCTCCCGAGTCCCCTTCATCGGCTGGCTTGTCTTTGTTGCCTTACACACAGGAGAAATGGAGCTGGAAAGCAGGTTAGTGGAGTGGGGAGGGAATGGGTTTGCAGTAACCTTCCCTTGCCACCACAAGCCACCACAAGTCAGTAGTAAAAATATTGAATCCCACCACTGTTACTTTAAGGATGAGAACCAGCTGGAAGGAAACCCATTTCATTGTTCTGATTTGTGCTCATACTAGATAAAGAGAGATCAAAAATATCAGTTCTCTATAACCAAAATAAAAATTGTCAACCTTATTCCTTTGGAAAATCAGCTCTTTCAGAATCTTGGAGCATCTGTATAGTTATTCCCGTTTGTATAGTTATTTTGCCATTTTCAAATAGGTAAGAGGATTTGATTTTTTTTTTTTTGTTACAGAAAGGAAAAATAGAAGCCACCTGGAGAAGACACAAAGACCAAGTCTCTTCTGTTGCTATGAATTCTGCCTTGTGGTGGGGGAAATTCCTACTTTCAATGATCTGTTCTAATCAACCGTCTATTTTACATTCTATTTCTACTCTGCTCAATTAATAATTAGCCTATTCATTATCAAAGCCAGCGAGAAAATGACCTTATATACAGATCTGGTGTAATCAACCATGTAGGACAGCAATCATGTAATAGATCTTGCACTCTGCAGCCTCTGAAAACCTAACCAGTTCACCCCAACCATTGAGTTAATTGCTTATACAGTTTGTAGAACCGGCTAAATAAAAGTTGCAAGAGAGGTCTCTCTCTCTCTCTCTCTCTCTCTCTCTCTCTCTCTCTCTCTCTCTCTCTCTCTCTCTCTCCCTCTGCCTCTGCCTCCCTCTCCCTCCCTTCAGTTTAATAGCTCAAGCAGACAGCCAAGAACCACTTAACAGTTGCAGCTGGAATGCAGCTGATACATTCTCAGATTAATCAATAAATAACAGAGGCTTGACAAGATTGGGGCAGGGGAAACCCATCAATCACCCATCTATCTGCAGCCTCTGAAAACCATGCAAAAATACACCCCATTCTTGGTATGGTTTTCAGAGGATGTTACAAGGGCTTTGCAGCTCTATTCTTCCAAAAATTGCAGGAGAATGGGTGGTGCTTTCTAGAATAGGTGTTGTCAGGTTTTGGTGAATCCTGTTGTGTCATCCCGAATGACCTGAGGTGTCACCTTTGACACGCGTATTATAGGTTTTCCATTATTATATTAGAATTCACTCATTTAAGGCAATACCACAAATCTCTGTCATGTTAAAAAAATGAGTGTTGCCATGCCTGCTGAATATTTAAAAGTTAGAGGTTTGAGAAACATGAAAATAAATTCTCAACCTTGATGCTTTTTTCTTTTCTCCAGTGTTTTAACTATTGAAATTGAGTCATTTATCCTCTATATTATCACTAAATATTTTTATTTAACAACAACAACAACAACAGAGTTGAACAGGACCTTGGAGGTCTTCTAGTCCAACCCCCTTCTCAGGCAGGAATCCCTATGCCATTTCAGACAAATGGTTGTCCAATCTCTTCTTAAAAACTTTCAGTGCTGCAGCACCCACAACTTTTGGAGTCAAGCAGTTCCATTGGTTAATTGTTCTAACAGTCAGGAAATTTCTCCTTAGTTCTAGGTTCTTCGCTTCTTGATTAGTTTCCATCCATTTTCAGACACTTTGGAGAATCTCTTCCTTGTGGCAACTCCTTAGATACTGGAACGCTGCTATCTATGTGCTCAAGTGACCTGATGTTTTTATATTATACTTATTTTTGCTGAACACATTCTGCAGAAGATTTGGTTTCAAGTTTCAGCTTGGTTTGCAAATGAGGCAGAATCTCAAAGGAACCCACAGCACTAATCAGCAATGTTAACAAGATTGGAGTGTATCCATATCATTTAAAACCAAAGGAACCTTTGCCGTATTACCCAGTATCCAGTATAACCATATTTTTTTAGTAAATCCCTTCAATTTTCTTTTCTTTTAATGCAAAGCTATACTTAACCTTAATGAATAAATACATATAATAGAAGCTTCTTGTGTAATGAAATAGGACTCCTAACATTTATGGCTTGAATTGTGTTTACTTTTAGGACAATCAAGTAGAATCTACCTGCTCTCACCGTACCCACTTGAGAAAAGTCTGGTTTTATTTTGTTTTTTAATTGACAATTCAGCAGCTGAAATCCTCAATCTGCCCCCTACCTTTTCCGCTGACATTAAAAATATCCCTTTGTAAAATAGTAGGAATAGACTTCTTTACGGGAGCATTCAGATCTGCCAGTGGATAAATGTTTTGATTAATATGTGAGTGTTAATGGAAGACTTTATCAATATTTTATAGCTGTATTGTCCTACTCTGAGAACAGGAAACGGATAGATGTTTGCAAAATTTTAAAAGAGTAATTGTAATAATTGTTACATGAGTAAATGTCAGATACAACAGGCTCTCCTTAAAGACTTGATAATGGAAGAGGGTCAGAATTTGACGTTTATAATTTAATTTGGATATAGTTTTGTTTTTTTAAGAATATTTAAACAAGTGAATAGCACTATTATGTAATCCCAAAGGTGCTTTTTCAAGAGGAAACTGGACTTTCTGGTTTTTCTCTGAAGACGTTTTGCTTTTCATCCAAGAAGCTTCTTCAACTCATCCAAGAAGCTAAAGAAGCTTCTTGGATGAGAAGCGAAATGTCTTCAAAGAAAAACCAGAAAGTCCAATTGCCTCTTGGAAAAGCACCTTTGGGACAGCCATGACCTGGATGACTGAGAACCTCTACAATCTATTATGTTATGTTTTATGGTATGCTGTACAGTATTATATTATAATATGATCTGACATATGATACATTATTTACATTCATTATCTTGTTTTTGTGTCACTTCTGGATTTGATCACTGTATATTTATTTTTGATCAGTCAATAAAGGCCTAGAGTCGCCTTGCTGATTTGAGTTAGTTGCAAATCACCAACAAGGATTCCTCTCTCCTAATTGGTTACCTTGAGAAGTCCAGGAAGCCTATATGTAATTTAAAAAAAAAAAAATAAAAAAAAACCCCTTCTTATCAAAATGAGATGAAATATTCAAGCAGAAATGGGAACTTTCTGCAAGAATATATCTGACCAGATTCAGTTAAATAGATATTGGAATTGAATTTGTTAATTAATGACTCAAAACTGACTAATTAGTTGATGCATACAAGGGTACATCTTTTCAATTGTAGACCAAAAGAGATTCAGTCAGACCATTTATTAATAGGATGAGTTGGAAGGGACCTTGAAGGTCTTCCAAATTCAACCCTCTGGTCAAGCAGGATACACTCTAGATCCCTGATGGCAAACTTATGGCACACGTGCCACAGGTGGCACACAGAACCATTTGTGTGGGCACGCGAGTCGCAGCCAAATTTACCTGCGCTGCTCATGCGTGTGCCTCCCAGATGATTTTCGGCCCGTTTGAGGCCATTTTTGCCCTCCCAAAGGCTCAAGAAAAGCCTCTGTAGCCTTGGGAGGCCGAAAAATGGGCCTTCTGGAAATACCGGAAGTGCCAAAATGGGCCCATTTTTTTTGGCCTCCTGACGCTGCAGAGGCTTTCCAGCCTCCAGGAGGGCGAAAACAGCCTCAAATGGGCCAAAAATCAGCTGGAAGGCACACACAGTGCAGGTAAGGGGGATGCGCACATTGCATTATGGGTGCCAGCACACATGCACGTGCACTATTGTGTGCGTGTGCACTTTCGGCACACCACAACAAAAAGGTTCACCATAACTGCTCTAGATCTTCCTGTGTAAGGAAACTTACTTAAGACTCTGTAAATAAGAAACAAACCCACCTTTCTTTATAAAAAGACTTGAATTACCTCATTGTTTTCTATAACAGTTTAGAGACCACACATTTAGTGACTCTGAAAAATTGCTCAGCAAACAAGCTAATGTCAAAATGACCCTCGGAATCATTAAATTTCTGTTTAGATATTTTGAAGATTATTATTGTAGCATGTACATTTATTTGTGATAGATAGATAGATAGATAGATAGATAGATAGATAGATAGATAGATAGATAGATAGATAGATGAATGATAGATTTGTTGTATGTTGTAGAAATTAGATTTTAAATATTTTTAAAAAGAGTATACAGTGTACTACCAGGGGTGGGATTCTACCTGTTTACACCTATTCACTAGAACCGGTTGTTAACATTCTAAGCAGTTCGGAGAAGCGGTTGTTAGAGGAAATTACTGGCCTAATCCTGTAAGGAAGGCAGGAAGGAAACATTCTGGTGTTGCTTACAGAAACTGCCACTCCATTAACCCTACATTCTTGGCAGGACTAGACTTCCTGTCTCAGGAACTTCTCTGGAATTTTTCCCCCTCCTTTGCTGGTACTTTGCTTGTGTAGAGTGACCATTCAAAGTTACAACGGCACTGAAAAAAGTGACTGGGCATTTTTCATACTTACGACTGTTGCAGCATCCCCACAATCATGAGAGGCCAGGCGAGGAGATGCGTGCCTCGATGTGAGTGATATTGAGTTGGCCGTACCCATCCAATAACATGACCATCAAGCCACGTCCACCCAGTCACATGACCACCAAGCCACACCCACCAACTAAGCCACGCCCACAGAACCAGTTGTTAAAAAATTTGAACCCCACCCCTGTGTACTACTCTATCCATTAACAGTTTTATCATTTGCCAGGCCTTGGCAATAAATCCTCTGTATACAGTAAACAAGAAATTTCTACCCAACTTGGCCCATAAGTTCCAACAGTGCAAGTAAATATATTTATAAAAGCTTTGCCCAATAGAAAAAAAAAACGAGCAAGAATAGTAAAAAACAAACAAACTCACAAATCATTGTGAAGCTCTGTTTTGCTGACTTTAAGGAATTGTTTCCTATGGACTAATATCCCTTCTAAACCGGGGGTATCAAACTCATTGAGGGCTGCATCAGCATTGTGTTTGACCTTGGGGAGCTGAGGTGAGCATGGCCAGCTCAACATTATTCGTGTTGTGGGCGTCTGTGGTGGCCTGAGCACTCTGCCAGTGAAAACAGGCTTCCGAGCTCAGTTTCCAGCTGCGACGGCCTCCTGCAATGCTCTGCCAGTGAAAACGGAGCTTGGGAGGACATCACACAGCCCTTTCCAGCTTCATTTTCTTTGGCAGAGGCACTGTGGGCCGGTCTTTTGCTGTTTCCAGGGTGGCCCCATGGGCCAGATCTAAGCACCCCGCAGACCAGATCTGCCCCCTGGACCTTGAGTTTGACACCCCTGTTCTAAACCATACATTTATGCTCAGCAATTTTTTTTTTCTATGACCAGGTTTTAGTTTTGTTTGGTGGTGTTCATTTTCATCAGAACAAGAGCTATTTTGAAACCAAAGGAGCAATTAAAAAAAAAGAAAAGTTGGAAAGGAACCAGGCCCAGACAGGCTGACAGCTTAATCTTGCAAAAATTAGAGGAAGAACTATGGGAACCATTAACAAAAACCATGAATGAAATTAAAGAGACAAGGGCAATACTTCAAACAAGGGAAGATGCATATATAATTCTGAGCCAAAAAGTAGGAGCCTCAGTCATGAAGACCTATCTCCTTATTGAATGCTGATTAGAATGGAGTAAGATTTCAACAAGATGTTAACAAAATGTTAACAAAACCCAACAGCTGAAGTATGGGACCTTTGGGGTTTGGGGAATTTCTATTCCTCTTTTAATTTGCGCAACAAGCACAGATTAAATGTTTGCAGAAGGCCTGGAGAGAATCATCCAGGATTGATGTGTCATAGGACAGCATTTTGACTCGAGTGACAAACGCATCTGGGCACATTTGTCCATGAACATAATTGCTTTGGAATTAAATCCATTTATTCCAGATCTATTACTCTAATTTCTTATGAACTAGATATGTAAATAAGAGACAATTTGGTGTAGAGGTTAAGCCATCACGCTAGAAATGGGAGACTGAGTTCTAGTCCTGCCTTAGACACAAAAGCCAGTGGTATGATCTTGGGCCAGTCACTCTTTCGTAGCCCTGGGAAAGATGTAATGGCAAACCACTTCCGAAATCTTCTCAAGAAAACAGCAGGGACTTCTCAGGGCCATCACCAGGAGTCAACATTGACTCAAAGGCAGACATTCCCCCAAACAAAAGCAAAATAAATGCTTCTTGTAGAGAATCAGCAAACAAAATAAAATAAAAACTTTGTTAACAGTGTGTAACTGTTGGCTATTGATTGATTGGCTCAAAACGATGAAAACCAGAGGTGGTATTCAGCAGGTTCTGACCAGTTCTGGAGAACTGGTAGCGGAAATTTTGAATAGTTTGGAGAACCGGCAAATGCCACCTCTGACTGCCCCCGCCCCCATCTATTCCCTGCCTCCCGAGTGCCAGCTGTTCACCTGGGTCTTCTTTGGTTGCCCTGTACAGGAGAATGGAGCTGGTTAGTGGGGTGGGGAGAGAATAGGGTTTTGCAATATCCTTCCCCTGCCACGCTCACCAAGCCACACCCACCAAGCCACACCCACCAAGCCATGCCAGGCCCACCAAGCCACACCCACAGAACTGGCAGTAAAAAAAAAATTGAATCCCACCACTGATGAAAACACATTGCGTATTGCCCTCCAGGTCTCACATCTTTCAAGTGGGTAGGACTTATTGAAAGACAGAGAAAGAGGGGGATTGCATTGGATGCTGCTTGCATCACTCTGACCATGCTGGACTCCCTACCCCCACCATGATTGGGATCTTTTGACTTCAAAGCTCTCGGAACCAATGTGTGTGTGTGTTTGTGTGTGTGTGTGTGTGTGTGTACAACAGTAGGCACATGTACAACAGTAGGCACTGTTGATGGAGTGGCTGCTTTGTTAAGAAAAGCTATAGGGAGACATACAAAAAAACAAAACAGATCCTTGCCAAGTCAGCAAAGGAAATCGATATTGATTTTCTTTTACTGTGGTTTGCCTGCCTATTCCTTGTGAAAATGTGATGTGCCAACAGGTGCTAATCAGTGAGGCAGTGCTGAATTTTGCACTGGGGTCTTTGTCTAGTGTTTGTTTGCAGTAAGAAATTCACCTTGACTCCTAAAGCACATGCACTTGTCTTCTGTCTAGAGCCAACCTTGAATTAACCCATAAAAATAATGAGTTATTTCAAGCAGAGAAATATGGGCATGAACCCAGGGCCTTTTCTAGTATAGCTCTTTCGGCACAGCTGGATTGCATTCAGCCCGGAAGGTCAGCACTTTAATAACCTGTACAGACTCAAATAGTCTCAATGTACAATATTTGAAGTCAAAGAGCAGATGGAGAAACACAAAAGTTTCAACAGGATATTTTATGGTACCCAAACAACAGATATAGTGCAATGTCCTTTTTGGTGGATTTATTGGATCAAATTAGAATATATCATATGAGCAACTGGATGGAACTGAGCATTTACTATCCGGATGTCCTTCCTAATGCCTTAGGGAGTTCACAGCATATAGTTTCTCTTTGTGCCTTGATAGAGAAACATCTGTCACTGCCTAGGATTGAACTTCTCAACCTTCCAAATGGGAGGTGGCCACAACACTGAAGAGATAGCTAGATGATGATAGCTAGATAGATAGATAGATAGATAGATAGATAGATAGATAGATAGATAGATAGATAGAACACACACACACACACACTAATAATATGTGTGTGTTTGTGTCTGTGTGTCTGTGTTAGAGAACTTATTGGCCAATAGGAAGACAGGAACTTGTCTGTGTCTTTGTGTTTGAGTGAAATAAAAGAAAAACTAGTCCTATCAGGATATTCTTGGAATTAGAAATTTGATTGGAAAAAAAAAATTCTCGGTTTATGGTTGAGGAACCACCTAATAGGGACCTAATAGAGATTGCATAGGTTCCTTTAGATTTAGAGAGAAAAAAACTTAATTTAAATGTTTACAGAAGAAATAACAGTAGTTGCCTTCTTTTGCAGGAGAAGGTGTTGTTTCTTTAGAAAATTGATACTAACATATGAAAGAGAAGCCTCCTGCTGCCATAAGTGTATGCAATCTTCCTTCCTTCCTTCCTTCCTTCCTTCCTTCCTTCCTTCCTTCCTTCCTTCCTTCCTTCCTTCCTTCCTTCCACAGGTATTTCTTGGTCATCTCTTGAAATCCTACCATTTCCCTGTCTCCATTATTCTCACTTAAAATAATGTGCTTTATATGATAAATTGCAAATCCTTTCAAAGACAATTTATGTCATGGGTTTTTCTCCATGTGCACCTAACTGTAACAAAAACACGACCTTGGAACATTGTTTGTCTGCTGTGTTGATGCCTTCAACTCATCTCCCTCTCATGTGTGAGGCAGCCTGAGCCTCAAATTGTCCTTAGCTGTGCTGATGTTTTTCTCTCTTCCTCTGAATCCTCCAAGGGCAACACGTAAGGATATAAAATCTGTTTGGCTTTCCTGCTTATTATCTTAGATGGGAGTCACAGATGACTGAAGTGACTTGAAAGACAGGCAAAGGAGCCAGGGAAGATAGGGCAATGGGAACAACAAGTTTCATGCCAAAATAGTTTTCTTCCAGCCCAAGAATAAACAGAGAAATGTGGAATTTGGTGGTGAGGAAAGACCTAGTGATACCTAACTAAACCTGACAGCTGGAATTCAAAAAGGGAGAAGGAAAGAAAGTCAAGCATAATGCCTTTTGGCCATGCATGCAACATCACAGTCTACAGCATTTGCAATGAAATGGCACGAAATCTACTTCTGTCAGATTTCTCCATTTTGAAGCTTCCCTGCTAATTCTGACTCCTCTCCCTTCACATTCCATAATAGGACTCACTTTTATAGAGGACAATAATATATAGCTTCATTTTCTTTGTGCATCCTACTATCATATGGAAACATGCCAAGCAAATGCCAGCAATTCTTAGGAACCCCTGGACCGGGCAAAATGATGTTTCCATTGATTATAGGGGATTCCTGTGGTGAGTATTTTCATCTGGGTATACCAACACATATCTTCATTTTTAAAATAAAAATGATTATTATAATTGCAATAACAATAACTAATACAAACTAGAAGGAAGAAAAAAGTAGAAAGAATTAAAAGTGCAAAGGAGAAAACATAAAAAGAATAGTATGAATGCAGTAAGGAAAAAGATATATGTATATATAGAGATATATGTATACAAATATACATATACAAATATATGTATATATATTGTCCAATTTTTAGCATAACAAGGATAAACAATTTTAGTTAAGTTTTTACCTACACTTGCAATTAATTATCTCTTTATCCCATGCCCTGTCTCTTATAGATAAACTTATCCATAAACCACTATCATTTCCATTAAGGGTTTTAGGGGGGGAAAAAACATATCTATTTTGACCTTGATCAAATAAACCAGCTTTATATTCCTTTCTTTTACTTTTAACAATTTTAATATATTAGTCAGTATTTAACACATTTAAATACAATATTTAATATGTTAGAATGATGTGATGTGAAGGAAAGAATATGACCCACCTATTTGAGAATGACTGAATGGATTTGATAAGAGGTCAGCATAGAAATAAAATTATAGTGGAGAAAATAGTAGCCAGGAAGAGAAGATGCTTGAAATTGTGAGAAGAATTCACCCTTTCTTCTTTCTTTTCCATAACCAATCATAGTGATTACAGTGCACTACTACCCCATGTTTCACTGAAAAATCTGCAATGGTTTTCCACTCCTTTTCATTGGATTGAATAAAATATTTCAAATATTTCTCCTCACAAAAGAAGAAAAATAGATTTAAATTCTCACAGGTGAGGTGCAAAGTTCTTCTACTACCTTTGACATGAAAGCATTTCAGATGAGTAGGAAAACACATTCTTTCATTTATGTGGAGCCGTGATGGTGCAATGGTAAGAATGTAGTATTGCCCACAGCAAGAGTTCAATTCTGAATGGCTCACGGTTGATTCAGCCTTCCATCATTCTGAGGTCAGTAAAATGAGGACTCAGATTGTTGAGGGCAATATGATGACTCTGTAAACTGCTTAGAGGGGGCTATAAAGCCCGATGAAGTGTTATATAAATCTAAGTGCTAGTGCTTTTGCTATGTTACATAATCACAGCATAAATAGATCTTGTTCAATTCCCTCATTCACAATGACCAGTCAGATTTCCCAGAGTGAAATTAGGAGTAATAGTCCTTCCCTCCTGTTATTCCGTAACAAGTATTGTATCTCTTCCTGGATGTAAACTACTCTAAACCATAATAAGCCAAAGCAAGCAATGGGGATAACGGTAGAGCAACGTAACAACTTATATTAGGGGTCCCCAACCCAGGGCTGGACCGTGGCCTATAAGGAACCAGGCTGTGGAAGAGGTGAGACCATGTTTGAAACAGGGTTTGTGACAGCGGCAAGCGTGTGTGAAACCATCCCTTCTCACTCCTCCTGCCGCTTCTGCCACTGCCACCTCTGCCAATCCACCGAGCCAGAAAGGTTGGAGACTGTTGACTCATATAACAAACTCAATAACTGTGTGCTTAGATCCATATCTAATTTCCATGAATAATTGTTTCATTTGCAGTAAGTAAAGACATTGTGAGATGAACTCAACTCCTGGTAACTGCATGTATCCTTCTATGACATCTCCTTGGCAAACACTTCAAAATGATTTTTTTTAAAAAAAAATTGCCAGCTTTCAACTTCAATGTCTTCAACTTCCTAGTCTTCCTAGTCTAAGCTATAGGTTTAGGATTTTCCGATAGCCTAAGTATTAACCCAGTCTAAATCTCCTTAGCTTTTTTTGAAATGAAGCAAGAGTGTCTGTAGATGCTTCCACTTGTTTGTAATAAACCCAGACTACTATAGCAGAGGTGGCAGTCAGCAGGTTCTGACCAGTTCTGGAGAACCGGTAGTGGAAATTTTGAGTAGTTTGGGGAACCGGCATATACCACCTCTGACTGGCCCCACCCCTATCTATTCTCTGCCTCCCGAGTCCCAGCTAATCGGCTGGCTTGTCTTTTGTTGCCTTGCACAGGAGAATGGAGCTGGAAAGCAGGTTAGTGGAGTGGGGAGGGAATGGGATTTTGCAGTAACCTTCCCTTGCCACACCCACCAAGCCACACCCACAGAATCAGTAGTAAAAAATATTGAATCCCACCACTGTACTTTAAGGATGAGAACCAGCTGAAGGAGAAACCCATTTCATTGTTCTAGAGATTTGTGCTCATACTAGATAAAGAGATCAAAAAAATATCAGTTTCTCCTTAAACAAAATAAAATTGTCCAGCCTTATTCCTTTGGGAAAATCCAGCTCTTTCAGAATCTCTGGAGCATCTGTATAGTTATTCTGCCATTTGTATAGTTATTTTGCCATTTTTCAAATAGGTAAGGATTTGATTTTTTTTTTTTTTTGTTACAGAAAGGAAAAATAGAAGCCACCTGGAGGAAGACTCGAGCCAAGTCTCTTCAATGCCTTTATGAATTCTGCCTTGTGGGGTGGGGGGAAGCCCTACCTCTTTCCAATGATCTGTTCTAATCAATGATCTGTTTTTTTCTTTCTATTTCTGCTCTGCTCAATTAATAATTCGCCTATTCATTATCAAAGGCCATGAGAAAATAAACCTTATATACAGATCTGGTGTAATCAACCATGTAGGACAGCAATCTGTGTAATAGATCTTGCACTTCTTTTTCTGTGATCACCAGAGGTTGTGAACCCAATGGGTTGGGGCCAGTCATAGGAGGCAATGGGTTGCATGCATGCACACCACAGGTGGGATTCAGCCAGTTCTAACCAGTTCACCCCAACCATTAGTTAATTGCTTATACAGTTTGTAGAACCGGCTAAAAATAAAGTGCAAGAGAGGTCTCTCTCTCTCTCTCTCTCTCTCTCTCTCTCTCTCTCTCTCTCTCTCTCTCTCTCTCCCTCTGCCTCTGCCTCTCCCTCTCCCTCCCTTCAGTTAATAGCTCCAAGCAGACAGCCAAGAACCACTTAACAGTTGCAGCTGGAATGCAGCTGATACATTCTGAATTAAGTCAATAAATAACAGAAACTGACAAGATTGGGGCAGGGAAACCCATCAATCACCCATCTAGGAATTAACCTCTTCCCTTCAGGAAGAAGGACAAGATTACAAACATTTTCATTATAAAGAGTGTTAAGTAATGCTTCTGTGATCAGCTGATACTCCCTGGAGTTCCCCAAGACCTTTTATATCTGCTGCAGTGTTGACTACTTCTTGTTTCTTCCTGGGGTAAAAGATACAGGAGGGGACAATGATGCAGCTTGATCATACAGGCTGTGAATTTAACGCCTGTGTGGTCCATCCAGCTGTATTGTTTCTGCTGGGAAGCACCCAATTTAGAATATAGTGAACATAGAATAATAGAGTTGGAAGGGTTAATGGCTTTTGGCAGCACACCCAGGCTTTCAAGTAGCATGAGCAACTGCTCTTAGCTTCCCTCTCAGCTGCTGTGTTTGCTTTGGGGTTGACTTTTTCTAAAAAAAAAGGGGAATGGCTGTTTTAAGTTTTCTGCATTGTTTTAGTGGTTGTCAGCTGGTGCTCCATTCAAAATCCAAGAAAGAAACATTTAGACTCTTTTAATTAGAGAAAAGATGTCTTTTACTGGAAATGAAGTGGTAGCAACAAGAAGATTCTGAATCTGAGGAAATAGGCGCGTAAATCACATATACAGAGTGATGGAAATGTTCCCACCCCCAATAGTTCAAATGGTTCTTCCAATTAAAAGTTGTGAATATCATCATGTGGACATCTTCAGGTGGTGATGAAGTTTCTGTCTGTTGACTTTGGCATACTTTGATAAAGGTTTGCAGCTGCGCAGAGAAGAAAAAGCTAAGCAAGAAATAGAAACCTAAGCAAGAATTATTTCCCCCCCCTCCTCAGTTTATACAATACTAGTTTGTATATCACCTCCAGCTTGCTTCCCATACTTTTTCCCCCTCCTCCCCGCCATTACTTATGGCAGCCGAAAGATGCAAAGCAAAGGTAGAAGATCTTGAAGGCTGACAGTGGTTCCTGGTACTGTCCTTTTGGGATGTACTTCCCTCAGTCTTTTTGAAAGCCTCTAGTGATGGAGCACTCACAACTTCTGAAGCTATTCCATTGGTTGATTGGTCTCACCCTTAGGAAATTTGATGAGGCACTTTTCTGTGAGGAAATGAGGCACTTTACTTTGGGGAAATGCATCTCTTCCCTTCCATCAAGAGTCAAGGAAGGCCTAATTTGCCTTAAGCAACACGGCTGTTTTGTTTCTGAAGCACGCAGTTGGAAGTTGCTGTCACCTAAGGGTGTGAAGTGATGAAGAAAAGTGGCTCTACTTCACTTGATAGCTTCACTTCAAAGGGTGCTTTGACCAAAGCTGGTGCAAATCAACCTTGGCGCTATGGAAACTGGAGTTTCTAGATTAAGAGAGAATGTGCTGTCATTCCAGTTTGCAATTTGACATTTGAGGGCAAGTTGATTTGCACTTCACAATTTGATTTTATAAAAGATTGGGCTGTAATCGAACATGCAGCTTCATTATTATTATTATTATTATTTGACAGAATGGAGTGAAAATAAGAAGGATAGACTTATTGGAGAACATTTATTTCCCCCTCCCCCAATCTTCAGGTGTCCTTCAATCAAGGATTTCACTTCAATATTTTTTTACAAAAACTTACTCCGCTTGCCATCTTTTGAAAGAGAGTATGGGTGAGCAAAGGCCCATTCAAATGGCCCTCACATTTTTCAGCAAAGAACCTAGTGTTTTGCTAAAGAACTAATGTATATCTAATCTTAATATAAAAGTAAAAATGCTACGAATGATTTAAAACATAAGTCCTTTCTATTCCACTCACTTATCTGGGGTGGCCATTTGGCAGAATTGGGTCCCAATTGGGCCCACACTGGACCCTATCTAACAAAATGAAATTCAGTGTAAATAAAAATAAAGTTTTACACTTAGGCAAGTAAAACCAATTAAATATAAGCCAACAGTGTGTGGCAGTAGCCAAAAAAGCCAATGCAAACCTAGGCTGCATTAATAGAGGAATATAATCAAGATCACATGAGCTATATAGGTATAGACTACTAGGTGAAACATGGCTTAATGCTAGAAGTATCTTGGAGTCTTAACTGCTAGAAGGATCTTGGAGTCCTGGTAGACTATCAATTTAAATATAAGCCAACAATGTGTGGCGGCAGCCAAAAAAGCCAACGCAATCCTAGGCTGCATTAACAAAGGGATAGAATCAAGATCACATGACGTTCTAATACCACTTTACAAAGCTTTAGTAAGACCACACTTGGATTAATGCATGAAATTCTGGTCCCCACCATATAAAAGAGTGCAGAGAAGGGCAATAAAAACGATTAGGGGGTTGGAGGCTGAACATATGAAGAACGGTTACAGGGATTGGATATATCTAGTCTAATGAAAAGAAGGGGTGACATGATAATATTGTTCCAATATTTGAGGGGATCCTACCTGGATGAGGGGGTCAAACTATTTTCTAAAGCACCAAAAGCCAAGAGAAGAAACAATGATCAGCAACTAACTAAGGAGAGAAACAACTTAGAACAAAGGAGAAATTTCCTAACAGTGAGAGCAATCAACCAATAGAAAAACTTGCCTTCAGAAATTGTTGGTGCCCCATCACTGGAGGCTTTCAGAAAGAGACTGGACAACCATTTGTCTGAAATGGTATAGGGCCTCCTGCTTAAGCAGGAAGTTGGACTGGCAGACCTCTGAGGTCCCTTCCAACTCTATTATTCTAACTTGACCATAAGGTGTCAGCCCAACGACATAGACCAGACCAAGAAACAGATGCCAGGTATGCCAGGTAAGCATAAAATTATTTTTGGAATCATTTTAGCAGCACCGAGGGAACCCAACAACCACTACCATAACAATAAGGTGTTAAATGCATGGACAGACTTCATAATACCAACGCCAGTGACCAGTAGAAGTCATCTGAAGTGGAAAATCTAGATTCAGTCACAATTTTGTCCCATATAGCATCAACCTTGTGAACTCTCAGGTTGGGGTAGATATACACTTTCTCTTGAGAGCAGGCAACAGAATTTCACAGAAAAAAAAAAAGACAAACTTATCTTATTAATGACATAAGCTTAGGTGCCAAAGATCTGATCGTAATAAAAGTATAATGAGAGGTTAATTATCTATTTCTCTCTATTTATTTACTTTTTAAACGAATTTCTTTTCCAAGGGATCACAGATATTATTCAGTTACTGATAACAGGTAGTCCTCCCTTGACAATCACTCATTCAGCAACAATTTGAATCAGTGGTGCTATTCTACCAATTCGGCCTGGTTCTGGCATACCGGAAGTGCCAAAGATCAGCAGAGACCGAACCAGTTCTCTCTGAGGAGCTGCTGTTGGGCCCACCTGCCTGCCTGGGCACCCATACTGACCTTTATTGTCTGCTTTTGAAGCGCAGCTGCTTTGCGCGGCACAGGAGATTGCCGCGCGTCAGCTGCTGAAGCTACAGGGAGAGTGCAGGCTTGCAAGAGGTGAGTCAGAAAGCCTCTGCACATATGCAAAGTGCGTGTTTGGTGCGTGCATTTGGCCCACCAAGCCATGCCCAACGAACCAGTGGTAACCTTTTTTGCAACCCACCACTGGTTTGAACTCATAACTCATATTTATGATGGTTGCAATGTCCCTGCAGTCACATATTATAATCTGGGTACTTGGTGACTGGCTTGCAATTAAAATATTACCATGTCCCACATCACATGGTCACAATTTATGACCTTAACTGTCAGCTCTGACAAGCAAGAACGCTAGCAGGAGGCGGGAAATGATGACCACCTAGTAATGTCATACTTAAGGAAAGTTAGCAACCAGAAGTGCTGGAATTTCCATCACTAAGCAACAAATTACATGACATCACATTTTACAGCTGCATTGTTTAGCAATGGTCCCAATTACCCTCATTAAGTGAGGAGGACCTGTAATACTTGTCCATTATTCTGTTAAATAATGGAAAAGGGGACAAAGTGAAGCCTGATCACAACAACAACAACAACAACAACAATAACAGCAATAATAATAATAATAATAATAATAATAATAGATGTATTCACAGGCTGCCTTTTCTTTTTATTGCAAAAGTTAAAACAAAAACAATTGGGGAAAGAAAGGACCCTTGCAACTCCTTTCAAAAAAAAAAATCAACAGGCAAAAAACAGAGCTATGCAATGAGAGTGAAATCATTATCAAGGGCTTCTAATTCTTCCTACAGGCATAAGTATTATAAGATCGCTTTTCCCAAATACAAACTTTATAGTTCTTAGTAATGAATACGTTAATTGAAGGTAATCAAATTATGGAATGTAAGCAAGTCTTATTTTCATCTTATTTTCATCCTTCCATCATGAAGGAACATTCAAATATGCTTCTCCTTAGACCAGGGGTGTCAAACTCGCGTCACGTGCTTGCTCCGCCCCCGGCCGATATGTCCCGATATGTCACGTGATGATGGCGTCACGATGCGAGTTGACACCTCTGCCTTAGACTCTGGCTGGATTCAATACCGTTCTAGGCCAAGTCTATAGCAGGGGTATCAAACTCAAGTCCCAGGGCCTTGATGCGGCCCCTCAATGAAACCAAGTTTGATACCTCTCATCTATTGAATCAGGCTCCTTAAATAAATCCCAATTAATCAAAGGAAGCAACTTTAATATGTGTGGACTTCATCACTCAGACTTCGTCAGCCAGCATTGTCAAGGTCTATGAGCTGTATTCCATTGCTGTACATTTATTTTCGGGAGGGAAATAATAGCATTAATATTTCTCTAATATGGGCAACTTTAAGATTGTGGACTTCAACACCTAGAATTCTCCAGCCAACTTAAAGTAGCCGGGTTTGAGAAATGCTGATCTAGATTATAGAACATAGAATTATAATTGAAATTGCAACTATATTGGTATTATAATTATTAGGTCAGATTTTTATTACACCTTTATTACTTTCTGAAGTAAGTAGCTCAACGTGGCAAATGTACCTAAAACTCCCTCCTCTTATTTTCCTCGCAATAACAATTCTGTGAAGTGAGTGGCTGACTCCTCCTCACCCACCTGGATTTCTTGGCTAAAGTGGGATTTGAACTCACAATCTTCTGGTTTATAAACCAGCATCTTCACCACTACATTAAACTGGCAATAAACAGTCAGGATACCTGTAGCTATTTCAAACAAAAACTTGCAGGGAAAAGAAATGATTTCTCAGTTTTGTCCCCAAACAAGAAATGTATCTTGTTTCTGTTATTAGCCAGCATGAGAAAAGTCCTTGAGATTTGCTCCACGTATCTCAGAACTGCACTTGGAAAGTACAAAAGATAATATCTTCATCATGATTGAGTCTATTGTCCATTATATTGGGGAAAGTATATCTTTTATTGGTAAAGTGGGAGTATACATGAGATGAACTGAGAACTGCTATCATAAATGCACTCTGCAAAAAACGTATTATAAGCAGAATTGAATAGCCACGGAGAACTTTTTTTTTTAGAAAAAACGGTCACACTATTTTTTTAGGACGATAATTGATTTATTTTATTTTCTGTAACTACCTTCTGTTTAAAAGTGTCCCAGAGCATTCCAGAAAAAAACATAAACCATTAGAGACCATACAATAAATTTCAGCTCCATGAAATCTTTGAGCTAAAGCATACTATCTTCACGGAATTATGGTGATTGTATTCCCTGTCTGGAGCACCAGCACAAAGTGACCACAATTCCATCACACCATGGAAGGTGAGGTGGGAGTCTCAGCAGAACGCTTCGAGTTGATCTCAAGTTGTGGATACTTTCAACATTGGGTCTGAAGTTGTATTCAGTTTTGTACACTGGTAGAGATAGACTTGGCTTAATTACCGCAATTGGGACCCGCAACTCCATCACTAAGCAATGTGGAAATTATGCAAGAGACCACATGTGACTATCACTTGTGATTTTATCCCCAGTTTCTCCGTTGACTCTGCTTGACTGTGAAGCATGCAAATGGTGAAAACATGACCTCAGGATGCTGTGATACAGAGGTGGCATTCAACAGGTTCTGACCAGTTCTGGAGAACCGGTAGTGGAAATTCTGAGTAGTTCAGAGAACCGGCAAATCCCACCTCTGACTGGAGATTTTACAGTATCCTTCCCCTGCCACACCCACCAAACCACGCCCACAGAACCGGTAGTAAAAAAAACATTGAATCCCACCACTGCTGTCATAGTCATAAACACCCCCTGGTTGTGAAATGACTGACTCTTGAAAAACATGGCTGTGGGGACACTGTGAAGGATGTAAACATGAGGACTGCTTGTAAAGGTACTTTTACAGCCCTGCCATAGCTCCAAATGGTTGCTAAATAGGGCAGTAGTTCCAGGAGGTTTACCTGTAGAAACATCTCAAGAACAGGGGTGTCAAACTTGATTTCATTGAGGGCCACATCAGGGTTGTGACTTTGGGGGGGCCAGGGGACCATGGTCAAGGTGGATGTGGCCAACTCAACATCACTCATGTCGGGGGCACCTGTGGTGGCCTGAGTTCTCTGGCAGAGAAAACAGGCTCCTGTGACAGCCTCCTGTGACAGCAAAAACAGAACGGCGTGCAGCCCTCCTGAGCTCCATTTTTGCAGGCCAACCTTTCGCTGTTTCCGGGGCAACCTCATGGGCCAGATCTAAGCACCCTGCAGGCCTGATCCATCCCCTGGACCTTGAGTCTGACACCCCTTTCTTAGAGAGATCCTTGAAGGTCCTGATCATCCCAATGTTTGAAAAAAAAAACAGCGTCTTTAATTTTGTTCCACTTGATTCTAGCTTCATCTTCTGGGTTATGTTCAATAGCAGTCCCACAGAGGAAACATTGAGGGAGGAAAATTAGATCAGTTTGTTAGCTGATTTAACTGGGATCACCTGTAACTGGCAGGTCAGCTAAGGCTGCTAAGCTACCACTGATGTCTCCAGCAGCGGTGGTGGAATTTCAAAGTTTGCTATAGCTTTCCTATGGGATTTTGTTTTCATTTATACTCTAGGACCATGTTAGTGAACATGTGCCGGAAGTGGCACGCAGAGCCATTTCCCCCAGCATGCAAGAGGTCGCCCAGAAGAACTCCACTGCGCATGCGTGCATGTGCCGCCGCCCGACAGCTGATTGTTGGGTACTGGCGTGCATGCACAGGGGGCAGAGGGAGATGTGTGCACGTGTGCAGGGACGCGATGTGCACGAGATCGCACATGCATGCGCAGATGCGCTGCACATAATGGCAAATTGCACGCGCATGTGCAAAGATGTGCGGCGTGTGAGGGGGGAATCATGCGCACAAGGGGGGAATTGTGTGCTCAAGGGGGAATCGCTCATGCATGTGCCGATGCACAGTGGCGAGGGGGGGGTCACTCACGCATGTGCAGGGGGCGTGGGGAGGCCAGCACGTGTTGCCTTCTGGGTGCTGGTATGCAAGCGCACGCAAGCGAGCATGCAATTATTGGCACGGGAACCGAAAAAGGCTAGCCACCACCAGGGATGGGATCCTACCGCATGTGCAAGTTGCACAAGTGCAATTTACAACCTGCTGAACTGCCTGGACAGCTGAGCAGTGCTGCGTGCAAGTGTGCAGAGGTTGGAAAAGCCCTTTTTTCCTGCCTTTTCAACCGCAGCTGTGTCGCGCAAAGCAGCTGAGGTTGAAAAAGCAGGACATAAAGGTCAGGTAAGAGCCCGGGCGGGCAGGTGGGCCAAAACAGCATCAGACATAGAACCGGTTCTATGTATGCTCTCTTTCTGCTGCTTTTCAGAGCAACCGGTTCTCCAGAAGTGGACAGAACAGGAAGAATCCCACCCCTGGCCATCACTGCTCTAGGATTAGTTTTCAATTCTGCTGATATTTTTGCTAATTGCATCATTGTGATTTTAAAAAGTCTCCCTATGAAGGTTGTCTGTATATTATCCACACGGCACATCATTGCTTATATGTCAGGTGTTTGCTGATAAGGTATCCAAGTCTTTCATCATAGGGAAAATGGCTTTTTGGAAGAAATGGAAATATCATTCTATACGAGCATCACTAGAGAAGAATGGATTGGCTTCGCTCGTCTGTCACATCATGTGCACTGACACAGGGTGTCAAGTCATTTAAAGGACATGCTTTTTGTGCAATGACTAGATGGCAGGGGAAACAAACCATATTTTTGCTTGGCTTTTTTTTCCATATGGGAAGCTACGTGATTTGCAGAAAGAAAATGATGGCATGTCAAAAGCCGCTTTGGAAAAAGATCTCTTTTGGGCTAGGTGACCCCAGTAAGTGCATAGACATACTTTCATGTTCCACACCCCTCATTCTCAAGACCAAAAGCCAAACGGGATGAGGGGAATAAAATGGTGGTCAACAGATAGGATCGCTTTTTAGTGCTCACATTTTTCCAATTCATCCTTCCCCTCCAAAAAAGCAACAAAATTGCTATAAATAGTAGACTGAGAGCAAGCTAGTTATGAGGTGTCATAGATGATTTTGATGGATGCTATGTTCCATGTCACATAGATATTTGAGTCTCAGTCTTCCATCATTGGGGACATGTGGGTTGTTTTTTCCTCGCCATTCCATTTGCAATTTTTCAAATTTATTTCTTTAAAAAAAATTAGATTCATATTCCTGTCGTATATTGCTTTCAATGTGTACCTTTCTCTCTGTATTTCTCAGAATGGACATGCTTTCTCTGTTATACATGCATTCTGGCGTGCTGTTCTCCCAAATAGATGCATTGTTATATGTACTCTGCCTCTGGTAATAATAGCATTTCTGTACTTTTGCTCCATTGCAAAAAAAAATCTCAGGTGTGTGAAACAGCAAAATAGCAATGCTTCCCAGATTGCATACCGATCTGACAGAAATGCATTTGATGTGTTCTTATGAAAAATTGAATAAAAATATTTTGTCTCATTTTTACACTGTACTGTATCAGTTACCTTCTTTTTCAAAATCCATTAGTAAGTTAGGATAGCTTCTGTTATGCAGCCAGAAGAAAAATGCTCATTAAACAACACAGCTCAGCGTAGCAATTTTCACACACATTGTAATTCTGTGCAAACTTACTCAAGAGGAAGGTACTTTGAATATAATGATGTTACGGCTGGGCAAATATACACAGACATACCAGAAAGTATGTTTATGTCTATGTCTATAATGGAAAGATGAACAGCAAACAAATCTAATAAATAAATCTACTGGTTCTCAACCTTTTCTCAACTCTTTAAATACCTTTTGTAGCCATGGACCATGGCCACAGGCCACCAGGCTGAATTCAAGAATCATAACATTTCGTTAAGACGTCATGGACCCCCTGTGATGACATTCTGGTTCCACCCCCCACCCCACCCCAAGGTCTTTGGATCACAGGTTGAGAACCACTGAAACTCATGCAGAATTAGGGGACAGTTCCTCTTTGCTCTCATTAGTAGTTGATTGTGGATGATCAGTTGATTGTGGATGATCAGCTGATTGTGGATGTTCAGCTGATTGTGGATGAAATTATGCTAGCACACCCAGGAATTAAGTTGTTAAGAGAGACAGGAAAATGTTGCAAGCAAATTACAATACAGGTAGTCCTCAGCTTACAACAATTCACTTAGTGACTGTTCAAAGTTACAACGGCACTGAAAAAAGTGACCGGTATGACCGTTTTTCACACTTACAACCATTGCAGTATCCTCATGTGATCAAAATTCAGACGTTTGGTAACTGACTAATATTTATGATGGTGGCAGTGTTCTGGAACCATGTGGTCCCCTTTTGTGACCTTCTGACAAGCAAAGGCAAATGGAGAAGCCAGATTCATTTAACAACCATGTTACTAACTTAACTGCAGTGATTCCTTCTTAACCACTGTGTCAAGTAAAGTCGTAAAATGGGAAAAACTCACTTAACAAATATCTTGCTTAACTACAAAAACCTTTGACTCAATTGTGGTCATAAATTGAGGACTAAGTGTATAAGCTGGCACTGAGGCTACATTTTCAGCAGCTCTTCGGCCTTTAATGAACTGGACTTCTTTTATGGAAGCATGGCTCTGTTCTCAAGCAATCTTCTTGAGGCTATCTTCTCTTTAAAAGACCCTTAAAGGCAAGGGTGGGATTCAACTGGTGTAATAACTGGTTCAGTGAGCGCATGCACAGCATTTGCAACTCACCTTCTGTTGCAATCCGCTGTGCCACGCAAATCAGCTCAGCTGGAAAACCCAGAAATAAAGTATAGACTAGAGCCTGCGTGGGCGGGTGGGCCCAACAGCTGATTGGTGGAGATAACCAGTTCGCTCACAGCTGATCTTCGAAGCTAAAGGTTTGCCCGAACCAGCTTGAATCAGTAGAATCCCACCTCTACTTAAAGGTCATTGTAACTTTCTTTTTATATGTACACATCCTGGAAGGAGACATCACGCCAAGAAAACTGTGGATGCATCCATGAAGTCACCAGGGTTTGAACTCAATACATGGGGATTTTTGTAATGTTTATGTGTACATCTCTTTGCATGTCATTTACCCTTTGAGATTGCCATTGCTGGCTTTATTTGGATCCTGTTTTAACCTTTAAAGTAATATTTCTAAAGCATCAACCAGCATGTCAGACATGTTTGGATAGATTTTAATATCTAAAAAAATATATTAATGAGATAAAAAAAAAAGCCAAAGGAAGAATATGTTAGTGGAAATAACAATAAAAACTACACACAATGGTATGATTAAAATATACAAAACTAGTTCGATACCTGTGCTTCGCTATGAAACTATGTGGTTGGGCTTAATTTGGGGGGAGGAAAATAAGGAGGGTGGAATTCTGCCTCTGCCTACCAGCATCTATTGATATTCATCTGACTAGTGTCCTGTCGGTGTGTGAGAGAGTTGGGGGCTGTTTGGAAAGTAAAACAGTATTTGCTGTGTGAGCAAGAAGGAGACAGCAAGGAACCTGGCCGTGGCTTAGCTCATCTGTTCTGTAGTAAAGCTGCTTGATGCTGTGAAAGTAAAACTGAAACTGAAATTCCTCTTCTCTGCTTGTGTTTTGCATTTGGAAGAGATTTCTTTCCAGGTGGAGAGGAGTAGAACTCCTTAGCATCAGAGCGTGTTAATAATAATATATGAAATATTAATGCTCTGATGGTCATTTGGAAAAATCCTTTCTTAGTGAGCACCTAGAGGCCAAGAGGAACATACGTGCCAAATTTCAAGTTTGTAGGCTTTACGGTTCTGGAGATTTTGTGATGATGCATGAGTGCTATTTCGCTTTTATATAGAGAGAGATTTAAGGGAGAAAGAAGGAACTAAAGTAAAAAGAGAACAACAAAGGTTATTACTGTCCTGGCTGATAACACAGAAATATTAAAAATGTAAAGTTAATTATTTCCTTTTTCATTTACTTCCATCAGCTATTGTGATATGATTAAAAGTCTCTCTCCAAATAAATAAGCAAACAAGACATCCTTGCTAGAAGGGCTGACAACATAAAATGGACTGGAACAGATTTAAATTCAGCATCAATCTGCCCTTGAAGACATCGCTTTCATATTGCAGGAGAAGCTTTTCAAAGAGGGACTCGAGCAATCTTCTCAGGGCACTTGGTCTCTCTGGCCTCCAACAGGCTTATCTCCTTCCCAGAAGCTGGCCTGGTCTGTAATTAAACAAATACAATGCACGTAGGATCCTCTTTGTGCAAGCATGCACTGTTTGCCTAAGTATTTTATTATCTGTTGGGAAGATTCAAATTAAACAAGCAGGAGAGTGTGTGCATGTGTGTGTGCATGTGCGCGCGTGCGTGTGTGTTGCATGCTTTCACTTTTTTTTTTAGACATTTCTTCTGTTCAGGTAATAGGCTGCTTGCAGTAGATTAAACAGCTGCTGTACCCTTAAAGAGAAAGAAGCTAGTGATACTAAAGAGGATGACCTTAATTCTGATAGCGTTTGTTCCTCACAAATGAAGGTTTCTTCCTCATTCAGATTCAGATGGTCATTGTTCCTATCAGAATTCAGATTACGTTTTGGAGACCTGTTTTTGTTTCTGTTAATCTTCAATCCTTTCCTCTCTTAATTGTGAATAACATGGGCAGTTTTTAAAGTGTATGGCATATCTATATCTATCTATGTATTTATATCGATCTATCTAAAAAACAGAGCATGGGAGGGGGGGCGCAGCACCCCTCCAAGCTCTGTTTTGGGAGCTTCCTGGCCTCAGAAGAGCCTCTGGGGGGGAGGTGTTTTTGCTCCCCTAAGGCTCCACTGAAGCTCGGGAAGGAAAAAAAATGGAGGCAGGGGGCTGAGCCATTTTTTGCCTTTCTGGGCCTCAGCAAGGGGAATCCCGGCACAGCTGATGTATGTACAGATGATTGTCGGGAGGTGAAAAAAAGAAAGAAATACCTTAGGTGAACGTCAGGCGGGCAGGGTGAGCGAGCATCGGACGGGTGACCGGGTCGGGGACGTGGCCAGCCAGAACTTACTACTGGTTCGGCGACCCATGCCAAATTCTTGTTACCGGTTTTCCCGATGCAGTGCGAACTGGCTGAATACCACCGCTGATCTATTCCCTTTTATTTATTTCTTCTACATGTTTTCACGAGGCTGAGATGCTGAAAACGGGGCTGGTATGCATCACTCCTCCCTCACCTTCCCCCCACCCCCCACCCCCAACCCCCAAATCAGATTTGAAATGAGAAGTTCAAAGAAGCATAATTCAATTCAAGTTTGTGAGTCACCGTTTCAGGCCAATTCTATCTGAACATTTTGAACATTAGAAATTAGAATTGGAAAAAAGATGAACCCAAGAGTGGGGAAATTGGCATGACAGTGAAGGATGACTGTTGTCTTGCCATCCTTGGGTGGTAGAGTTTTGCTGTCTTTTTAATTTTCAGTTGTATCAATAAATGGCTGCTCTATGCTCTATTGGGAATAAAATCTCCTAATAATAAATGTTACCTGTAACAGATTTCCCTTCATTGAAAAGGAAAGAGATATGTTCCCTTGGTAAAGAGGTAGCTTATTAGAATGCCAGCCTGTTGGCCTCCGCTAGATGTAGAAGTATATGTGAGTTAACAATATGGAAATGGACTCAAATGAAAAAAGAAGGCAATCAAAATTATAATCAATCTCAGCTGAATTCTCCCATGCAATGTAAGGCCATTGTAATGAATTAAAGGTTTCTTTATTAAACAGTTGGTTGATTAGGTTTTGTACAACATTACAGTTTTGGTTTCAGGTTATTAAAAGAAGGTTAAAGTTGACTTCCTTTCAAATGCTATGAAACAGAGCGTAATGGATTAGTCTATACTGCTTTGATTATTCCAGTGATCTAAATTAATGATGATTGTCTAGGCTTAGAGTTAATTCACAGAGCTATTGAGTTGTTGTGATAGCAATCTACATTTGTTTACTTCCGTTCTTAAAGATACCATTGCTATTGTATACTTAAAATAAGATTAACATCTAAACAAGATAATATTTGATTCCCTGGATACGCATGTTGCAAACGTTCGACCTAATAGAACAAATGCAAATCTATAGCAATAGAACAGGGGACAGATGTGTTAAAAATGGGAAGCTAGTGACTTTGAGAATGTTGTGAATTTACACCAACACTGACTATGCTAGTTTAAGCAGGAAAAATCAAAGGTACGAGTACAGATTAGGTACAACCTGGCTCAAAAACAGTAACTGTGAGAGGGACCTTGGAGTCCTAGTGGATGATCACTTAAACATGAACTAACAATGTGCAGCAGCTAATACAATCCTTGGTTGTACATATTGAGGCATAGAATCAAAATCACGTGAAGTATTAGTACCGTTTTATAAAGCTTCAGTAAGACCACATTTGGCAATACTGCATCCAGTCACCACATTACAAAAAGTTGCTCAGACTTTGGAAAAAGTGCAGAGAAGAGCAACTAAGATGATTAAAGGCCTGGAGACTAAAACATATCAAGAATGGTTGCAGGAACTGGGTATGGCTAGTCTGTCATGCCCCTGATGGAGACTGACTCTGAGGGAGGGGAGGAACAGCCGACAGGGAGTGGAAGTGTAACTCTGGAGGTTGTTGAGGAGGCTGGGGAAGGGCAGAAGCCAGCTGAGCAGTCAGAGGACCCAGGCCCATCCCTTATCCATCCTAGGGCACCGCAGGGAGGAGAGAATAAGGGAGAGACATCTTCTCAGGAGGAGAGGGCCTTGATCCTCTTCATGGGCTGCAGCTGTGACAACTGGATAACAGTACGGACCTGCATACGGGTGAACACTGGAAACAAAGCGTGGAAATATCTCTAGTTTATGGTTCCTCTCTGAGTTTGGCATCCTTCCCAGTGTGTGTCATCTGTGGACATCCTCCAGCCCTTATCTTGCCTGGTTTGTGTTGCTTTTTTTCTTCTTCTTGCAACTGTTTGCGTGTGAGTGTTTTTGTCTTCCGTCAAAGATATTTGGAGCTTGGAAGCAAACTGAAGGAATAAAAGGGGCTTCACCTGTTTTCTGTGACTGTGTTTGTTTTGTATCCCACCCTGGGTCATTACATAGTCTAGAGAAAAGGACTAAAGATGACATGATAGCAGTATTCCAGTATTTGAGGGGCTACCACAAAGAAGAGTTTTTATTACGTGAATCAGTAAATCCTGCAAGGGTGATGAGAGATTTTAGAAATGAGTCAGACCATTTTTTTTAGATCAAAAAGTATATTTTAGGAAAAAATGGACACAAAAGAAAAGAAGTGAAACTGGAATGAAAATAGAATGACTGAAGGAAGATAAAGTCCGAATTCTTTATGAAATAGTATTATAAGATACTGAACAGTATAGATAGAAAGTGGATGTATGGAACACAATAAAAAGAATTATCTACAGATGCAATATAGTGCCACAGGTATGTGTATAGTTAAAGAATTGGGAAGTTTTTAAAAAGGCTCATTGGAATGACAAAATGAGTTACAAATGACAGGGAAAAGCATATAAGAGAACGATTGCTGGGGAAAAAAAGAACTCCGAGAATGAGAGAAAATTATTTCATAATGTGTATTGAAGGGGAAAAAAAGAATAATTGCAAAGAATTTAGTCCAAGAGAAACTGGAATGATTAAGATTCAAATAAGCAGAGAAAAATACAGAGCAATTTGATGGAAGTTTTTTAAAAAATGAAACTAGTGAGGAAAATTAAGTAAGGAGTTTTCAGCAGAATGAATCGAATTAAAAACAAATGTAATGAAATCATTTGGGGTGAAATTAAGCAATGGAATATGGAAGAAGTATAAAAACTTTTAAAAGAATGATAGTATGCATGAGAATGGAATTGAAAAAAACAGGTTAGCATCCATGAAAATAAAAGATGTACAGGAATTCATAAATAGTGTGAAACTGTTGAAAAACAGTAAAGCTGCTATAACTGGAGAAATGTTAAAATACAGATGTTCTTTGCCTATGCAATTGCTACATGACTGGTTTAATATATGTATGAAGCAGTGGTAGGATTCGATTCTTTTTATTACCAGCTCTGTGGGTGTGGCTTGGTGGGTGTGGCAGGGGAAGTATACTATAAAATCTCCAGTCAGAGGTGGTATTTGCTTTGAACTACTCAAAATTTCTACTACCGGTTCTCCAGAAATCATCAGAACCTGTTGACTACCACCTCTGGTATGAAGGTTCCATATGGTGGCTGAAAAATAGTAATTGTTGTTCTACACAAAGGGTAAGATAGCAAGAGTGGAAACCAAAACTACACAGAAATTAGTTTGCTATATATTTCTGAGTAGTTTGATAGAGTTCAAATTGGAAGGGTCAAAAAGGTGACAAAAGAGTAAGAATTGGGAAGTGCTAGACAGTTTTTTTGTCAGGCAAAGGATGTATAGATAAGATATTTCATCTTTCTCAAGTTGATTTAGCCAAAATGCACAATAAAGCTTGAATTAGGGAATGTTTTGTTGGTTGATAAGAGCAATATCGATGAAAGTAAAGCATTAAGGAATGGAATAATTGACAAATGATTCAACAGTGTACAGAGAGTAAGACAAGCAGACCCACAAGTATTTTAACATATTTATTGACAAATATATGAAGGTTGTTTGCAGCGATATTAGAGTCAGTTAGATGGGACATTAACACGCTTCTATTTTGTATGCAGACAGTACAGTATTCATGACTGAGACCTGAACATTTGCAATGGAGATAAGATAGTATGATGCAGTGAGAAGTATCTGAAAATCCTTGTATCAAAGTTCAAGATAGATGTGTTTGATAGGAAAATTGATATTAGTAATGGACAGATGGATCCCCCTTCCCACCTCTATGGGTAATATGTGTATTCCTCAGTCTCTGGGACTGTCTACACCTTGATCCTGTCAAGTGTGCTAGACACCTGCTTTAATAGATCTGGTGCCCAGGGCTCCATTTTCAACAAAATAATATATTAAATATATCAATCACTCTATCTACACATTGGTTTGATTTAAAGAAGAATGATTTTTAAAAAAAAAAAATTACAAAAAACATCAGGATAACTTATCATTGCAGGATAAAACATTATGGTCCCTAATGTTATATCTTGTTTAGATTTTGAGTGGTTACTATAAAATTCACTTTTCTTTAATTAATATATAGAACAGAATAGAACAGAACAGAATAGAATAGAATAGAATAGAATAGAATAGAATAGAATAGAATAGAATAGAATAGAATAGAATAGAATAGAATAGAAAACTTTATTGTCCAAGTGTGATTGGACACACAAGGAATTTGTCTTGGTGCAAGTGGTCTCAGTATACATAAAAGAAAAGATACATTTGTCAAGAGTCAAGAATCATAAGGTACAACATTTAATAATAGTCATAGGGTACAATAAAACAATCAAATCATACTGGGAAACAGTCAATATAGATTGTAAGGATACAAGCAACAAAGTTACAGTCATACAGTCAGTCACAAGTGAGAGTGGATGGGTGATAAGGAATGATGAGAAGGTTAACAGTAATAGTAGTGCAGACTTTGTAAATAGTTGAACAGTGTTGAGGGAATTGTTTGTTTAGCAGAGTGATGGCATTTGGGAAAAAACTGTTCTTGTGTCTAGTTGTTCTGGTGTGCAGTATTCAGTAGAAAGGTCCACATCAGTGATGGGATACAAATTTATTTTACCACCAGTTCTGTGGATGTGGCTTGGTGGCCATGGTGTAGCTTGGTGGGCATGGCTTGGTGAGCGTGGCAGGGGAAGGATACTGTAAAATCTCCATTCCCTCCACACTCCTGGGGGAAAGTTACTGCAAAATCCCATTCCCCACCCCACTAACCCGCTTTCTAGCTCTGTTCTCCTGTGCAGGACAACAAAAGAAGACCCAGCCAATCAGCAAAAAATAGATGGGGGTGGGGACAGTCAGAGGTGGTATTTGCCGGTTCTCCGAACTACTCAAAATTTTCTTGACCAGTTCTCCAAACTGGTCAGAACCTGCTGAATACCACTCCACATATCTCTATTTCTCAGTCAGATTCAAACAAAAGCTTCAGAACTAAAGTTTCCTCTGCTTCTAATCTAGGATTAACATTTGGACTCGCTGCCAAAGAAGATTTTACCTAGACAAACATCTTCATTATACTTTTCCTAGCTGCCCACCTTCATAAGTCTAGTCCAAACCATTTTGCTAAGGACTCGGCAAGCACAAGCATTTTTCTTAGTGCAAAATTTCAGTACCCTTTTGCTTGATATTTGGTACAGATTTCTCTAACACTAGCATTTATTTTCACTGCAGATTTTATGTCTTGCTATTATGGGGCTTAAAAATAACCTCAGCAACCAGATTTTAAAAGCAGATCTTTCAAAAGACCTTGCGTTGATTTCTATGAAATTCGGCATATATCCTCTACTTAAATATTTCTTGGAGATTTCACATTACTGTGATAAAAAGCACCAAAAGTTTATAGCTATTTATTTGCTTTCTTTTTCTATTCCATTCTCATTATGAGAAAGTTAGTCCTAAAGCAAAGTCTGTTCGAAATCAATCTCAACCGCTGGTGCCTTCATGGACAAAATCCTGTAGTTCCACTGGCAGCAGCTTGGAAATAGTTTCTCCTTGCCTTCTTCTTAAACGTTTTCCCAGTCTAACCTAGTATTTTCTAGTTTGCCTTACATTTCAAGTCAAGTCAATAGAGAATTTACAGCAATTCCAATTACAAGGGGTTCTCCTTTTGCATTCAATAATAATTAAAAATGGCTTTTTCATAGCAACTAACCCCTTAGCAGATTTGCTTATGACTCCAATTTAAGAAAACTGGTTTACAGCCTGCCTACAATCGCAGATATTATGCAGTGTTTTACATCGCCTGATTTTAGATCCAGGAAACAGATTTTCTGGAGATGAACCTATAATCTGAGCTAAAATTAGTCAGAAATTCCCCCTCTTCCCCCAAAAACCCTTTTCAGTAGCTTTTTCCTTTCAGAGCAAGCTGGTGCACATTTGAAAGATTAATAGGCTTTGTGTGGCGGTGTGAAAGAAAGTGCCAGATGGAAATGAGGAAAAAATAATAATAAACATGGGATTAGTTTTCTTTCTTTTTTTTTCTGCCTGTGATCACCTTCAGAACAGCATATTAACAGTATCCATTTTAAAACAACATGTTCCTTTTGATACTATTGTAGTTTCCTTCCTATTTTCAGAATCTTATTTTCTATTTTAAGAGTCACGCTTAGCTCAGTAACTGTTCTCTTATTTGCCTCCCTTTGAAAGCAATTTGTGTTAGAATGAGCTCTCTGCCATAATTTCTCCTTTTGGTTACAATTTCTGTCATGTGCTCTTACCCCCCCCCCCCTCTTTCTTTCTTTCTTTCTTTCTTTCTTTCTTTCTTTCTTTCTTTCTTTCTTTCTTTCTTTCTTTCTTTCTTTCTTTCTTTCTTTCTTTCTTTTTGTTCCTTCCTGAAATCACAAGTTTGTAAGTCCCTCTTGTTCTAATCCTTGGTTCAGGTGTGACAAAAGGATTGGTTGAAGAAACATCCTGAACACTTTTACTCCAGCACCCCAGTGGGAGATTAAAAGCCCCCTTGAAAAAACAACATTTATTAAAGATCTAATGATGATTTAATTGGGATAAACCCAGGAAAAGTGTTCCCAATAAGCCATTTTTCCATAGCCTACTTGATTACACTGGGTTGTTCTGGTTTCATTATCCAACAAGATTCTAATGAGAAAGTATAACTTGGTTTAATTTTTTAAAAAAAACATAATTAAAAAACTGTACTCATGTCATAATGACTAAGGCATCTTTAGTCACCCAATGTCGACAGGCAGCTGTACAAATTGAATGAATGAACAGGTGAATGAAGGGATGGATGGGTGAGTGGATGGATAGATTGATGGATGGATAAACAAACAAACAAAATGGGTTCTGAATTTAAAATAAACAAGAAAATCTAAACAAAACCTTTGGAGCTGCAGAGAAAGGTAAATGATAAAATAGATAATCACACAAGTGGGAATATAAATACATGCTATTGTGTATTTGTGTCAGACATCAAGAATGCAAGCATGTAACCATGAAAACTGAATAGAGAGATTGTTGCATAGGTATTGACATTTTGGCACCATTGCTGTTTGCTGCTGCTAAATAATCATTTTTAAAAAATCATAGACTCTTACAATGCAAGAATTAGAAAGTCCATTGGTGATTATCTAATAAAATCCTCTCCCTTTTAAGGAATCCACTACCTTATAATTCCCTTTTTTAACACTTCCAATAAATACCACCTTCCAAAGTAGTCTGTTAAATTCAGGGGTGGGATTCAAATTTTTTAACAACTGGTTCTGTGGGTGTGGCTTAGTTGGTGGGTGTGGCTTGGTGGTCATGTGACTGTGTGGACATGGCTTGATGGTTATGTTATTGGCTGGGCGTGGCCAACTCAATATCACTCACATCGAGGCACGCATCTCCTCGCCTGGCCTCTCATGGCTGTGGGGATGCTGCAACAGTCGTAAGTGGGAAAAATGGTCATAAGTCACTTTTTTCAGTGCTATTGTAACTTTGAATGGTCACTCCACACAAGCAAAGTACCAGCAAAGGAGGGGGAAAAAACTCCAGAGACGTTCCTGAGACTGGAAGTCTAGCCCTGCCAAGAATGTAATAAAGGTTAATGGAGAGACAGTTTCTGTAAGCAACACCAGAATGTTTCCTTCCTGCCTTCCTTACAGGATTAGTCCAGTAATTTCTTCTAACAACTGGTTCTCCGAACTGCTTAGAATGTTAACAACCGGTTCTAGCAAATAGATGCGAACTGGTAAAATCCCACCCCTGTGCTACATTGTTGAATGGCTTTTATAACTGGACATTATTCCTGATGTTCAAACAAAAGCTACTAGCATGGAAGACAAATCCATTGTTTTCTGGACTATTTTCTGAAACAACTTCAAACAATACTGTCTCATCATCTAGATAATTAGGAAAACTAGGTGGCTCATGTGGTTAGGATCCTGGATTGGAGATTAGCAAGCCCACATTTGAGACCCCAGTGCTGCTGTGGGACCGGGTGAGCTCCCCTCCTTCACTCCAGTTCTTGCTGGGGATATGAAAGGAGCCCCCCCGCTGGATGTCCCCCAGGCAATGGTGATATCACTGGCTAATCCTTTCAACCTGGAACCATCTCAGTGCTTCTGACACAAGGGCAATGTGATCTACATCAGTGGCCTCCAACCTTTTTTGTGCCATGGCCCGGTACCGGCATCACAAAATGATCCGTGGCCCGGTACTGGCATCAGCACGCATGGCAAGGCAAGCCGAGTGACTGGCCAGCCAGCCATCCCCCGCTTCTCCCTGCCACCTTCAACTCCTCCTTTGTACCTTTGTTGAAGGGTTTCGGGACGGCTTCAGGATGGTCGCTCGGCTCGCCTTGCCTTGGGTGCTGAAAGAATCCTCGCGCCTTAGTTTTGTTTGAAGCCGCCCCCCCCTTCCATGAAACTAAGGCGTGAGGATTCCTTCAGGACCCAAACGCCGCTTTCCAACCGGAAAAGCTCACCCAGAAGCACTTTATCATCAAAACAAGATGGCGGTCTGGGGCCCAGTGGTTGGGGACCCCTGATCTACATGACTGCCATTCAGACTTTTAAAGGCAGGTATTATAGGTCCCTGAGATCTTCTCCAAAACATCCAAAGCCCTTTGTTGCCTTAGTTGCTGGACACACTCCAGTTTATCAATGCCCTTCTTAAAATGAACCACCCAGGATTAAACAGAAAATGTAAACATTGAATAGAACACACATCTGACTAATCTGAAAAAAAATTATGTGTGATGAACTTGGTTTTCATTCTTAGCAACAAATAGAATTTCTCCAGGACAATCTGTCACCAATCTGGTCCTTCAGATCTTTCAAAGGTGCACCCATTGCTGCTGCAATTAAGTCCTTCCATCTTGTTGTTGGTTGTTCTCTTCTTCTCTTTCTTCAACTTTTCCCAGCATTACAAACAAGAGTTGAAACACTGTAAAGCTTTAGCTCATACATGCTAATGTTATGTGCAGGTTGTGATTGATTCAACACAAGTAAATGAAGTAATGTGTACAATGTGGAGATTGTGTTCAGCCTGTATAGAGCTATGTATTTTAAACTCCATCCCTCTTTCTCAGTGTTCATTTCATCTCTCCAATAGTTAATTAACAATCTGGGGTGACTAAGTGTGTCTTCATTAGACCTAAAGGGTCTTCTCATTTAACCTCCTGAAGATAGACCGTACTTCTGGAAATACTGGAATCCCCCTGAGTACTTCATACTTCCCTATAATGCTGTTTTCCCTACCCAATGATCCATCCTTAGATTGAGAGTGATACATTGCCATATAGCTTTAATTATGGTAATTGATACAGTGTGAGCTTGAATTCCTGTGATGCCTACAAACCATTTGCTTGTTTGATGCCCAATGTTCCCTGGATAAGTATCTTCTCCAATGTTAAAGATGTAGTGCTTGATATGCCATGTGAATGGGCCCACCATGTTTCTATTTCGTTGTGCTCAGAGGTCTCCTTGATACTAATCAAAATCAAGGTGCATTTTCACCAGTAGTCCCATATCTTTCATTAGATCTAGTATTCTCCTAAAATTGTTTGTGTCTGTTGAATCACAAGAGAATGAACACTCAAACTCATGATGGGAGTCTCCATTTCCCACTTTTTTTCCTTAAACTGGGAAAAGCCAAAGAAATCCATTACATACATATTTGGTGTATGTATGTAGATACCCAGAAACATCTACCTTGATACATTCAAGAGCCAAATGCCAAACTGGATGTGTCCTAGACTGATCCAGACAACAATTCTTACACTGTGTTGCCTTTTCCTTCTGTTGAATTCCAGACATTATCTTCTATCTTCACCAGATGGTTAATGATTAAACACATTATGGTTATGTCTCTATACTTCAATAATGAAGTGCCCACAAAACAATTTATCAGTAATAAAATACTTGCAGAACTACTTTGGGGATATACAAGGAAGGCATTTATCTCAAGCTTTTTTTTTTACTTGAAAAGATCAGATTAAGGAAACCCAACGTGTGGTAAAATCATAAACAGAAGTTTGGGCTATCACAACATGAAGAAAGATTAAGCAACATAAAAGCTAAAAGAGCAAATACAGATATTTCTGGGGGCCAGCTTTCTGTTAAGTGAGATACCAAGATCCTCAGATTCTTCTCGATTAGAACTCCACCTTCTAATATCCTCCTTGGAAGTACTGCATACCAGTTCCTAAAACTGTGTTTTTTGTCTCACAAGGCCCAGTCCTGAATTCTCAGCAGCCGCAGAACTCCAGCGCCCTCTGTTTTCCCATTGACAGGCATCATTTTCATCTCTCCCATGTTGCTGCATCCTTATCAATCAATTTCTGCAACAGTGTGTTCTAGGGCAAAATTCAGGACTGGAGAGAGCAGATTGTTGGCAGTTAACTGTCAGAAAGGGAATTTCAAAGTAGTGAGCTTAACAGAAACTTTGACACTAAACCCAATGGAAGAAAGGGCTATTTTTGGTGCTGATTATGGAACAGTTTGGACAAATCCTGCATGTTTTGTTTTTCCACAGGTGGAAAAACATGCTCTCCAAATGGTAGCTTCATTTCCACTTTAAGGCAAATTTTAACTCAAATGGAATTTTGGTTGAACTGAAATTTCCGGGTGGATTTAGCAATGTGTTTTTCAGTAAAATGCTTCAAAGGAATTTCTTTTTAGCAAAGGCAAAGGTATCAACTACCATCTAAGTCTAGGGCACGGCACGGATGGCAAACTCGTGGTATCACTTTGCTGTCATATGATGTTTTGTGATGTTTTCCCCCTTTGCAGAGCTGGGCTGGGTGTGGCCTGCGCATGATGCATCCACCCCAGGGGCCACGAATTTGACACCCCTGGTCTAGGGACTGATATTCTAATTATCCTGTTTGATCACTATTTTATTAACATAACATAACATAACATAACACAATGTAAATTATAATATAATATATTCAGTTCTTTTTTTAATGTTAGTTATTTATTTGATTTGTTTCTGTTGCATGTCACCCAAAGTCACTATTTCAGTCCCTAAATCCAATAAATAAATAATATTTGCTCAATCAGATGAATAGTTCTTATTTCTCCCCTTTAAAAATGAAAAGGTAACTACCATAATTTAAATTGCAGCTAAGCCAGAAATGATACAAATTGATTTACCTTAGTCTAGTTCTTAAACTTTTGAATTGTAACCACATTGCAGCCTGATCTAGATAATTCCATACAGGTGCACCTTGGGGAAGAAGGAGGGCAAAGAGGGAATTAAAAAACAAAAGATGACAGCAGTGATCATATGATCAAAACTCACCCCCTTTTTAAATGTATTATATATGTGACATAATTAAAAACCAGTTGGGACTTCAATCATAAAGTTGTGGCTGCCATTGACTTGGACAATGGATTCGCAGCAAACATTAAGTATTGCTGACATTTTTATAATCTTGCCCCCCAATGTGAGGTTGGTCCCAACTCACCTATCCTTTTGTAAGGTCCTAAAGACCTGCCAGTTGGTTTAGGGTCTCAATTGGGGGACAGCACAATGGAGGTAGCTGATCAAGTAATAACAGATCCCACCTCCCCCATTCCGCCCCCACTCTCCCTGTATGTCCCTAGGTTTTAATGTCTGCTTTTAATTACTTGTTTTAATTATATATGTCTAGACATATTTTAATGACTGTAAGCCAACCAGAGTTACCCTATGATAAGATGGGCATCCAATCAATTTTATAAACAATGGTGCCCATCAACTTTCAAAACTATTCTAAAGTTGTTAATCGATTCAGAAAGAATGAGACTCCTGTACTTCCTGTAGCATTATATGGCCTCCTATTGCATGATACTCAAGAGTGGATGATTTTCTAAGTATCTTCAGTGACCCATCCCATTAGAGCAGGGGTGTCAGGATTCCGACGGATGCTCCAACACCCGGTTCATGGACCGGCACCCAAAACCAGGTGCATAAACAAGGAAAGCCCCATCGATGGGATGCAGGAAGTACAGCATTAAACCACGCCCCTTCTGGTCTGCAGAAAAGCCACTCTCCACAGAACCGATCTCTGTTGTCCAAAAGGTTGGGAACCACTGCCTTAGAGAAACGTCCCTGGAGGTAATAGTATCTCTCCTTCTGATAGGCAAAGCAAATGCCTGAGAATTTCAAGAACACCTCTGATGTGAAACAAAATGAGAAAAAGAGCAAAGAAAGTTTTGTATTCATTTCCATTGTTTGCTTCTGCCTTTTCATTTGTTTCCCCGGAAACAAAATTAGAAATGATTGTGCGATGCGTTTGTATTGTTTTTCATTTCTTTGGAAAACAAGCACCTATTCAACCCGACCCAGTGAAACTAATCACATCATCCAACATTCCATCAAGAGAAATAATTTGTACACACACACACACATACACACACACACACGGACTGATATTCTATCTATCTATCTATCTATCTATCTATCTATCTATCTATCATCTATCTATCTATCTATCTATCTATCTATCTATCTATCTATCTATCTATCTATCTATCTTCATTCTGTCCTCATCTCTATAGATCTTAGTAATGTCTTAATATGGGAAACATTGTAAAGATGGGAATTAATTCAATATGTAGGATGCGGTTATACTGGAAACCAGTGGTTTGTTTTATGAAACATGTAGATGTTGTGAACCTTAAAAAGCTACTTGAGATTCCAACAGGGAGCAAACTAGCTATCATACTGTCAAAGAGATGAGATCCCAGCAATTGTTGGTACTGTGGGCAAAGTCATTTTCCTCTGTTAAGGTGTTCAGTTCTTTAGATATAAATGGTATATTTTAAACTGAGAGGCAGAGATATAAAATGTAACATAAAATGATTTATGTCTTGCATCAGTAAAGACTCCGCTGGCTCACTAAATGTTATAATCAATGGGGATGAGTCCGGTTATAGCAAGGACTTCCCTTTTTTAATACGTTTGACACAAGTGTTCCATTTTCTTGTTTCTTGTATTCTTTAATGGCCCAATTCATAGTTGAAGGGAAGAATCATCAGAGCTGATTTGAAATGTGTGCAAAGCATATAGAGTACCTCTGGTGCAAATGACAGGCTTATGGTTTTTCCTCATCCCTCCCTGCTTTTTTAATGTTTAGGTGATATTAATCTGATTGGGAAGACTCTCTAAGATGAACCCCTCCCCGCTTTCACTACATCTCAGGGCAGGAATCAGAATGCATCCATTTAATCACCTAATATCACCTAATGTATCCCAGGACCTCAAACTACCTTTGTAAATTAAGCACCTCTCTTAAAAATAGGTCAAAAGACATTTGCTTTTGCTATGAATACTTCATTAAAGTAGCTATTCCATGTGTATATAGAATTGCATTGTGTACATTCTCAGTATACAGATTTAAAGGCATAGTTTCTTAGAGCAGCTATAGCCAATGATAATATGACTGGGCGAAGATACAGGTACGCACACAGCCCATACTGTTACAAAAGGTATAATACTGACTATAATTGAATTGAACTTTATTTGGCTAAGTGTGATTCAACACACAAGGAATTTGTCTCCAGTACAGAAATACTCAGTGTACATGCAAAGCAACAGAATCATCATCATTATCATCATCTTCTTCTTCTTCAACGTACCAATAAAAGGCAGAGTAGAGAAGATAATAAAAAGGATAACTAATACTACAACCACACTACATGGGTAAATATACATGGACATTAGACAGCACCATAAGATGTTTAATAATTATTAGTAATAACTAATGATGTGTAATGGAGCAGGAGGAGGAGGAGGGAGGAGGAGGAGGAGGAGGAGGAGGAGGAGGAGGAGGAGGAGGAGGAGGAGGAGGAGGAGGAGGAGGAGGGAGGAGAGAAGGAGAAGAAGGAGAAGGAACCACCAAGAGATCTACTTACTGTATTTTCCAAAGCACAGAAGGTAAGACAATGGATGGAAACTAATGGAGAAAAGCAACCTGGAATTTAAGGAGAAATTTCCTAACCGTGAGAACAATTAACTAGTGGAATAGCTTGCTTTCAGAAGCTGTAGGTGCCTCATCACAGGAGGTTTTTAAGAAGAGACTGGACAGTCACTTGTCTGGAATGGTATAGGGTCTCCTGCTTGAGCAGGGGGTTGGACTAGAAGACCTCCAAGGTCCCTTCCAGCTTTATTCTGATTGATTGAAGTCCAAATGGCCACTACCAACTAGATATCAAAATATTACATGTCTTACGATAGGGTCTAAGCTAAATGATAAGATATCTGAATATCTAACTAAGCACAGTCTTCGTAGGAAGCTAAGTTTTTCTTTTCTCCTGAGCAGATTTATTTTCACTCCTCAAGTTTTAGATTGTGGAGTTCAATAATACTTTTAAACACTATCCTGAGGGCTGCTTAGGGTAAAAGAGCATTTGTTATGCAAGGGAGTGTGTAATTCAGAAAAGAGCCTGTTCTTCCTAGCACAAACAGCAAAAGAGAGCTTGAAGATGGCAAAATCTTACATGTTGCCTCTTATTATTCCAAGGAACTCAAAATCTGCCACCCCTTGGTAAGACATTTTCACTTGATATTTTGTGATCCTGCAGTTCTAATTAGAGTAGTTTCCATCACCACGAAGGGCTGCCCTTCTGCCTCTGTTGAGAGCAAAGATGGCTCTTGATTGAGGTGGTCTATGCATTGCACTAAGCCATAATGTGGTTTGATTGGCTGAGGTTTAACATCCTTTTTGAACTGAGCTATTGTGGCTTGTAAAACATGCTTTATAGCAGGGTGTGAAAACCTTTTGATTTTTTTTTTTAAATTTGGGACCACAATTTATCTTCCTAACTGCTGCTACAGAAGATCTTTGTGATGATGGCAGTGAAAAAAGTCGAGTCCCCAATTTTTTTCTCTATTGTGGGGTGAATTGATTTGGGGATTAGAATTTTAAGGGGAATGGAAACATTTCCCCTATCATAACTCAATTTAACTAGTTAATTGGGAACTTTAACAGACAGAAGTGGCAGCATATGATCTGTTAGCTTTAGATTAATCATTTCCGTTTACTTTAGGATTATGCGTGTACAAGATAATAATGGTTGTTTGTATAAATCATGGCTTAACGTATCTGCTAACCATTTGGAGGATGAAAATTTGGGGATTTAGTCCTGGCCTGGCTTCAGATTTTTCCCTGACCCTTTTCTTATTATGCAAAAAAGTCAATTCAAAATTCATACAAAATTCAAAAATTGTCTTAGACACATTATTTAGACACATTATTTAAGCTAAGTTCATGTTCCTTCGATTAAACAAACTTGATTAGTCTTGTTAAACAGAGTTGGTCCCCATGACACTTCTTGACAACTGTGCTTGTTAAATCCCTTGACTTGTAGCAGTGTGCAACTATGATACTTAGATTTTGTGAACATAAAATGTACAGTCATTTCTTGAGGTGATTAAATTTAACTAGCTGTATCACTGAAGTACATAGAGTATGCACACCGCATCCTATGATATAGCTTTTCTGTGGCTTTAATTCCTTGTTAAAAATGGAAAACTATACTATTCCTACAAAGGAGGGAGAAGAGAAAAACTTTTAACCATCAATGAGGAAGAGTAAATTATTGAGAGGGGAAAAGGAAGTTCACTTACCTTTATTAAGCTTATGACTAAAGTATATACATTGAACAAAAAGAAAGATGATACTATAAGATTTAAAAACTGAAGTCCTGTGATCAATGATTGATTACTATGTTCTTATCCCACTTATCAAAATAGCAATAGAACTTAGATTTATATACCACTTTGCAGCCCTCTCTAAGTGGTTTTACAGAGTCAACCTATTGCCCCCAACAATTTGGGTCCTCATTTTACCCATCTCGGAAGGATAGAAGGCTGAGTCAACTTTGAGCCTGGTGAGATCTGAACTGCCAAATTGCAGGCAGCTGACAGTCAGCAGAAGTAGCCTGCAGTACTGCACTCTAACCACTGCACCACCACGACTCATAATCCCTTGAATGATACAAGTGATTTTCCCACACTATCTGCCCTTCTAGAAAGCCTTAAAGTCCCTGAATATGTATCCCATAGCTGATGTTCCTTAAAAATTAACTTTTATAGCCCTAATAGAAAGTTTGAACCTTTGTAACAGAAAACACACTTTGTATATAAAAGGAAGGCAAGCCATCCTCAAGAGATATTTTGAGCTACCATTCCTAGCATTCCTTGATATCGTCCATATTGGTAGATGGGACTTTCAAACTCAGCTCATTCTGAATTTGCAAAGCAGGATACAGGTAGTCCTCAACTTACAACAGTTCATTTAGTGACCAAAGTTACAATGGCACTGAAAAAAAGTGACATGACCATTTTTCACCCTTGCAGCATCTTCATGGGACTGGTTTTAAAAAGTTATTAAAAATAGTGTGCAGCAACTTTTTCAAGGAGAAAATTTTAACTGTAGTGGAGTGTTTGTTAACCTTAAGAGGTAGGAAATCTGACTCCCAGAGTCCCCCCCCCCCCAGGAACTGGAAAGGGGAATTCTGGGAGCCAGAGTCTTAAAGTTTCCAAGGCTGAGAAGTGCTACTCTAGAACGAGGGTCTCTATGGGCTTCCTATTGAATGGATCCAACCTGAATGTTTGTTCTGTGTTTCATGTGTATTGTATCTCTAGAAGAAAAAAAATCAAAAGGGTTTTTCTTTGATTTATGAGCTGGGGGAAATTGCTGCTTATGTATTCTCATTTAATGCTGTTGGGTAAGTGGATTTGTGTTACCTGCATGAATACTTTTGAGAGGTTCTCATTATGCTGTTATAAATGTAATCAATTGTTAAAGCGTCTAGAATGTTTGCTCTGAATGCACACCATTGTTTCTGAGTCTCTTTAAATTCATAAATAAATAATACATTTTTTCAGTTTATTTACTTACAAGGTTATCTCTCTCGTTCTGTCTCTCTCTCTCTCCCTTCCTCTCACTCTCTCTCTCTTGAGTCACAAATGTGAAACACTAAAGTATGAATCTGATACCAGTTTCCTCAGTTTTAGTATATTCCATATTACAAATAAAAAGTCAAATAATTTAAATCCTGAATATGGAAAACAGATAAAGATGCAACATACTTTTGATGACTTTTTTAATATATTGGAACCAAAGTAAGGTTCACTTGTGGAGTTGATTAGTTCCCAAACTTTATATTTGAAAACTAAGCTTAAAAATGTGATTGGAATGAGATGGAATACATAATCAGGTTGATAGTAACAAGTATGGAGTTGTGCTACTCTTTCTGCAATACAAAAATAAAATTCTAGTGTAGATATCCTGGATCAAATGATTACATTTCAAAATGGTTAACAAGGATGTTTAATATACTCATTACATAAAGTGTTGTGCACTTGAACCTTCCAAATTTGGGGAATATTTGGAAACAAAACTAGAACCTAAAGTTAGCCGATGTCAAGATTGTTAGAATCAAAAGAAAACTATCTGTTGAGGTAATTCCCCGTTAGGAAAATGAGCACATACAGGGAGACATATAGAGAGTAGTGTTGGAATAATACACACAGAGCACACAGTTACATTGTACAGTAAATGTAGGTTTTTACTTCCAGAAAGGTTTAAGCAAAGTCCAAAATAAGCAATCCAAAGTCATTCACAAGTTAAATCAGTCAGTTTTCAATTCAGGGATAATTCAAATGTCAAAGTCCAGTGTCAAAAAACAGTTCAGTAACAGACTTACATTAAATTCAGTAATATCAGTCAATTAGGAAAAATGGAGGAACGGCAATATTTTCCAACAGAATGAAACAGAGATACTCACTCAGACACACTCTCTTCTGAGACTAAGACTAAGACAATCCAGGTTTCTGGCCTCATCTTATGGCCGTTTCAAAAACCACACCCAATTGCAGTTTTTGCAATCTCTTAAAGACATAGTACTAAAATGTTTATCCTGGTTTATATATTTCTATACCAAATACCTGTTAGGTGACTTATATTCCTAACACTATCCATCATGTCTTCCACTGCTTTCCTGTATCAATTATCTATGTTTATATACCCTCTGTCTATTTACTTTGTTATTCACAACATTGCAAACATGTTATATAATAAACCTTATAGTCTTTAAATAGGAAGCAGATAAATTACCTTATTTCTCTTTTTTCCCATTACAGGATTTAGTAACCTCTGTTCTTCTGCTTCAAGTAACTCAAAACATGTCAGTTTTTGAGATACCAATCTCATTTTCTCTTGTTTATGATTGTATGTGACGATTGGATTATGGCCAACGATTCAACAGTTTTGCTGTGATTAGTTTATGTCCAACAACTTGGCAAGTGTTTCCTGCCATTTTCATCATGGAGAAAAATTGATTTAAGTGATTATCAAGGGTCAACATTTGATGGCATACATCAAATCAGTCAAATGTATCTTGCCATTTCATATAAAACTAAATCCTTCACCTGGGGGAGAGGTACGTGGTCCCCACCTTTATTCCACCATATATAGATTACATCATATGAATCAAAAGCTTCATGTCAACTGAGGAAGTTACTAGAGGGTTGTTCTTTTTTCTCAGAGATTCTCCCTGCATTTGGACACCTAGACTATACAGATAGTCCTCAAGACCACAATTAGCCACGGTGGCGCAGTGGTTAGCGTGCAGTACAGCAGGCTACTTCTGCTGACTGCTGGCTGCCTGGAGTTTGGCTGTTCGAATCTCGCCAGGCTTAAGGTTGACTCAACCTTCCATCCTTCCGAGGTCAGTAAAATGAGGACCCAGATTGTTGGAGAGGGGAGCAATAGGCTGACTCTGTAAACTGCTCAGAGTGGATTGTAAAGCACTGTGGATCAAGTATATAAGTCTAAGTGCTATTGCTATTAAATCCAAAATTTCTGTTGCTAACCGAGACATTTGTTAACTGAGTTTTGCCCCATTTTATGACCTTTCCTACCACAGTTGTTAAGTGAATCACTAGACTTGTTAAAGTAGTAATGTGGTTGTTAAATGAATCTGGCTTCCCCGTTGACTTTGCCTGTCACAAGGTCACCAAAGGTGATCCCGTGACCCCGGAACACTGCAACCATCATAAGTATGAGTCAGTTGCCAAGCATCTGAATTTATAGTTGTAGGTGTGAAAAACAGTCATAAGTCACTTTCTTCAGTGTTGTTGTAACTAAATGAACTGTTGCAAATCAAAAGCTACCATATCTGCTTCTCCACTGCGTGAGTATAAGAGCTCCAAAAGATACGGAATATTGCATTTTATATTTTTTTATATTTCATCCAACTGTACCACTAATCAGAGCCACAATTTGTTGAATATCCATAATTGGGAAGATTTTTTTTCCCCTCCCCGAGTTTGAAGTTTCAATAGTTTTGACTTTACCCCCCAATATTGAAGCTGAGCATCACAGGGATTTTATCTTTCAGGCTGTTTTTAGGAACTAATTCCCTCCGGCAAGGCTGTCTTTGCTTTAAAAATAAAACAAAATGAATTTTTTTCCTCATTGCAGGACGGCTCATCTGCAATGCAAAAACAAAACAGAAAAAGGACCACACTGCCAAAAAAGGGTAAGAACATCTGCCTAATGTTTGCATATAGTGATTTATAATATGAACGCAAATTTGGAAATAATTAGTATAATTGCAAATGAAATAAAACACATTTACTGTAGTTGTGGTGACTATCAACATTTGGCGGCTGAGCTTCTTTGGTCTCCAGAATCTCAGTCGCTACTAATGGACTATTCAAAATCTTTGATGTTCTTTTGAGGGTCCTTATTTCTTAAATCAGATTTGGCCCTGAGCAGTTCTACAAACTGAGTATGCCTTTAAAGAGAGGAATGTGGTTCACTTCAAGAAGACCGTCTTTGTCCTGTTGTCCCCAATTATTAGTTCCTATTTCTTGTATTTAAACTTACGTTTATTCTTGTTTCTGTTTTTGACTTGTAAGCTTTTGACAAATTATTAATAATAATAATAATAATAATAATAATAATAATAATAATAATAATAATAATAATAGAAGGGGTCAACCTCTTTTATTTATTTATATATTTTCAAAAGCACCAGAAGGCAAGACAAGAAACAATGGATCAGAGAGATCCAACCAGAGGTGGTATTCAGCAGGTTCTGACCAGTTCTGGAGAACCGGTAGCAGAAATTTTGAGTAGTTCGGAGAACTGGCAAATACCACCTCTGACCCGCCAACCCCATCTCTCCTCTGCCTCCCATTGAGTCCCTGCTGATCAGCTGGGCCTTCTTTTGTTGCCCTGCACAGAAGAACGGAGCTGGAAAGCAGGTTAGTGGGGTGGGGAGGGAATGGGGATTTTGCAGTAACCTTCCCTTGCCATGTCCACCAAGCCATGCCCATAGAACCGGTAGTAAAAAATTGTTTTATCCCACCACAGGATCCAACCTAAAACTAAAGAGAAATTTCCTGATAGTGAGAACATTCAACCAGTGGAACAGCTTACCTTCAGAAGTTGGGGGTGCTCCTTCATTGGAGGCTTTTAAGAAGAGACCAGGTAGCTACCTATTTGGATCTCCTGCTTGGGGGTTGGACTAGAAGACCTCCAAGGACCCTTCCAATTCTGATATTCCATTCTATTAGCACTTCCCATTTTTTTGCAATAGCTGCCTTGGAAAGACATATTTGGGAGGACAATTCATTGCTTTCCTCTTGGTATTTTGTAGCTTGCTAGCTTTATAGCTATTGCCTCAGGTGGGCCACAGCTTGCACAATTTTTTTTAAGGTTCCAAATAGTTAGCATCCTGGTTGAGACTAAAGGAAAATACTGCTTGCAAAATTCAGGTTTGATTGTCAATTTGAAATGTCTGTTTTGAAAGGCAAAATTGAGAAGGTGGGCCAATTTGGGCATTTCCTCAATTTGCTTGTCTATGGTAGAAAGGAAGCTTAAATCAAGACAGTAAACAGGCTTCATAGCACTGCTTGTAAGTGGAATATTAAAATTTCAGAAAAATCTTCCTGCCTACAGAATCTATTATTAATTTTCCATTTGCAGGCATCACATTTGCAACAGTTTTGGAGTGCCGCAAATGGCTATATCAAAGCTGAAACTAAAAATACTAATTCATCCTGTAAATAAACCATGGGTTATGTTAGCCAAAAATTAACCAGCATACTTCAGGGTTTCAAATTCACTTGCTGTAATCCAGGTGATGTTAAACTGTAGTTTAGAACTGTCTTGCAAATATTTGTTGGTATTGGTAGATAAATGGCAGTTGCAGAAATAATTTTATGCCCTTTGAAAAATTTAATATATATGTACCAACTTTAGGCTGGTATTCAACTAACCTGTGCTAAAAATCCTTCAAGCAGAGTTCTGCATATTTTGAGCTACCTTGCCTACAAGTGTGCCCATTACCCAAGAATCCATTATTATTTTTTGCAATTCCAAGGCAATTAGAATTTATTTGAAACAGTTCAATAATTAATTAAAAGGTGATCATACTTTACAACACTGAAGTCTCAGAATGCCTGCAAGTGGCTTCCTTTGCTGGCGCAATGTGATGAAAATGTCAGAGAAATCCTTTTGCGTGTGTCATCCCTTGAAATTTTCAACCAAATATATTGAAGGTTACACTACTGGGAACATTGGGGGTGGGGGGGGGGGGTGGGGGAAGGAAATCATCTGTATCTCTTTTAGGGAAGTGATCCTTGAAATAGGAAAATATAGCACAGCAATACAGGTAGTCTTCATCTTACAATCCATTTAGTGACTGTTCAAAGTTACAACGGCATTGAAAAAAGTGACTTATGACTACTTCTTTCACACGGCAGCCTCCCTGTGGTCATGTGATCAGAATCCAGACACTTGGCAGCTGATTCATATTTATGATGGTTGCAGTGTCCCAGGGTCATGTGATCTGCTTTTCCCCCCCTTCTGACAAGCAAAGACAGATTCACTTTAAGAAGTAGGTTGCTAATGTAACATCTCTGATCAGTGGTGAGATTCTACTGGTTCGGTCTTGTTCAGCTGAGACGGTAGCAGCGATGAGAAGTGGAGACCGTCCGCCCGCCCGGCCAGGCTTCCATACTCACCTTTAGCCTCTGAATTTGAAGCGCGGCTGCTTTGCGTGGCACAGCAGAGTGCTGCGTGGCAGCTGCTGAAGTGACCGGGATAGTGCAGGCTTGCAGGAGGTGAGTTGGAATGCCTCTGCGCCCGCACAAAGTGCACATTTGGCATGCAACATACACGCAAAGTGTGTGCACGTGTGCAAAGCGTACCCACCAAGCCACGCCCACTGAACCGGCGGCAAAAATATTTGAATGTCACCACTGTCTCTGATGATTCACTTAACAACTGTGGCAAGAAAGGTCATAAAATGGGGCAAAAGTCACTTAATAAATGTCTCATTTAGCAAACATAGGTTTGGGGCTCAATTGTGGTTCTAAGTTGAGGATGAGCTGCAATCTATTTCTCTACTGAAAAAGACTATGGATGCCAACACAGACCTCACTTTTCTGAGCTGGCAAGGCTGTGGGCACAGCTGTCAGCCTTGTGAGGTAGTCCAAACAAGAAGCACACCCAAAAGAATTAGTTCTGACTTTATTGTGAGGTAACATTAATGGAATCTTGCAAATCTGAAAATACATCTATTTGGGGAGGGGGGGGGCTTTACAATCCACTAGTGAGGGTCTCTTCTGCCATTCTCTATCCCATTCCTTCTACAGACTCAGCTGCTTCTTGTCTGACTGTTGTCTAGTCTATGGCTCTTCGTCCTGCCTCTCACAATACCTTCTACATACCATTCCATAGCCCATTGGATGGAATAGCCTCTACTGGAAAGGACGTCTTTATGTGATGCTTTACCTCAATTTTAAACAAAGAAAGTTTGAAAATTGTGTGTTATTATTGTTGCATATACAACATACTGTGGCATAAAGAGCTGTGGTAGTGCAAGGGTTAGAATGCCGCATTGCAGTCTAATTCTGCCGACTGCCAGCAGTTTAATCCCAACTGGCTCAGGGTTGACTCAGCCTTCTGTCTTTCTGAAGTTGGTAAAAGGAGGAGCCAGATTGTTGGGGGCAATATGCTGACTCTGGAAACCTCTTAGAGAGGTCTGTAAAGCATTAAGAAGCGGTATATAAATCTAAGTGCTATTGCTATAAAGGAGTTGTCTTTATAAAATTCTATCTCTTAGTGATTAAGATGCTGGATTAGAAGCCAGGAGGCATGAGTTCCAGTCCTGTCTTAGAAGCCAGCTGGGTGACTCCAGGAGAGTCTCTGTCTCTGTCCCTCTCTGTCTCTCCCTCTCTCCCTCTCTCTGTCTCTCTGTCTCTCTCTCTGTGTGTCTCTCTATCTCTGTCTCTCTCTGTCTCTCTGTCTCTCTCTTTCTGTCTGTCTGTCTCTGTCTCTCTGTGTCTGTCTCTCTCTGTCTCTGTTCCTGTCTCTCTCTGTCTCTGTCTCTGTCTCTGTCTCTCTCTCTCTCTTTCTCTCTTTCTCTCTCTCTGTCTCTCTATCTCTCTTTGTCTGTCTCTCTGTGTCTCTGTCTCTCTCTCTGTCTCTGTCTCTCCCTCTCTGCCTCTATCTCTCTGTCTCTCTCTGTCCCTCTCTGTCTCTCCCTCTCTCCCTCTTTCTGTATCTGTCTCTCTGTCTCTCTATCTCTGTCTCCCCCCCTCTCTCTTTCTCTCTGTCTGTCTCTCTGTGTCTCTGTCCCTGTCTCTCTCTGTCTCTCTCCATGTGTGTCTCTCTCTGTGTGTGTCTCTCTGTCTCTGTCTCTCTCTCTCTCTGTCTCTCTGTCTCTGCCTCTCTCTCTCTGTCTGTCTCTCTCTGTCTCTGTCTCTCTGTCTCTCTGTCTCTTTCTCTGTCTCTCTCCGTCTGTCTCTCTCTGTCTCTGTCTCTCTCTGTGTGTGTGTCTCTCTCTCTGTCTGTTTCTCTGTCTCCGTCTGTCTCTCTCTCTGTGTGTCTCTGTCTCTCTCTTTCTCTGTGTGTGTCTGTCTCTCTGTGTCTATGTCTGTCTCTGTCTGTCTCTCTGTCTCTGTCCCTGTCTCTTTCTGTCTCTCTCTGTGTGTCTCTGTCTGTTTCTCTGTCTCTGTCTGTCTCTCTCTCTGTGTCTCTCTGTCTCTCTCTCTCTCTCTCTGTGTGTGTCTGTCTGTCTCTGTCTCTCTGTCTCTGTCTCTGTCTCTCTCTCTCTCTCTCTCTCAGCTTAGAAAAAGGGTATTAGCAAGCCCTTTCCAAAAATGTTGCCAAGAAAACTGCAGAGATTGTTTCCCACCCTCCACCCCAATTGTTGGGTTTCAGTGACTGACAACAACTGCAAAGCTTTATCTCATTTCCATCATGTAATGGAGAAGACAAGTTAGTTAGTGTTGGACAAGACTTAGACAAGTAACAGAAGGGAGGAAAAATATAAGTTTTGGAGTTTGAGTGGGAAAGTTGGAAAATGAAAGGGAATAGAGGGGATACAGAAAGTATTGATGGTGGCTACAGACACATGTTAATAGGTATAATGGCCATGTATTCCAGATGAAGAGAGAATTAAGGAAAGGATTAATGGATATGGGTCTGGAAAAAGGAAAGAGCAAACCTCTTTTTAAAAAAATCAATGGAATAAATAGCTGCTATCACTCTAATCTTGGCTGCTTAAATAAATTCTACCAAAAAAGTAAGACACACAAATATCTTTGTGGAACTGATATGTTTATTGATCAGCTTTCCATGTCACTATCAGAGAACCCATCATATCATTCAGTCTAGGTAACAATAACTCCGCTCAATTTAATCCAGCGGTAGTTCAACTGAAGGAAGCTACAGTATAATTTGGAATTCACCCATGTCAGAAAGACCAAGAATTCCACCAAACCTCTCTAAATAAATGCAAAGGGACTTGATTTATTCAGTTCTTTGAATTTCCTTAAAGCCCGGATTCGTGCAGCCTATGATTGTGCCACTATTTAAACATCTCACGTTCTGTGAGTGGAGTGGATGGTATCTAAATTTGATAAATTAAAATAAAATAAAATTGTATATCATCAGGAAGTTTTTCTTAAAGTTTCATTGAAGTCATTTTTCTTATCTGTCGATCTTACTTTGGAACAACCCAAAATGAATTAAACCAACTGTATAGGCAGTAGCCTTTTTTGACATTACTATATAATATCTAAAGTGTTCTTTCTTAAAGTGAAAAACACCCAACTTGTTCGGTTTCTCTTTCTACAACCAGTTTTATCTGCCCACAACCAGCTTTACACGTTCATCTGGACATGTTCCAGATCAATTTGCCAATATCCTTCTTAAGCACCTTGCACAGAAGCATAGTATTTCAACTGAGATCTAACCAAGGAATATGGAGTGGCATCATTATGTCCTTTGATCAATAAGCTGTACTTCCATTGATATTATTAGAATTCCAGTTGCTTTTTTAAACTATTACATTACATTCCTGACTCATATTGATCTCATTGTGCATTTGTATCTCTAAACCTTTTCACCTGCAGTTTTCTTTCTCCAGTTGTCACCTATTCTGTATTTGTGCACCAGATTCTTTTACACTTAATGAAAACCTATAGATTTGTATTTTTTTTTTACCTCAGTTCTTAATCCTGGTGTCAACTCATAAATCATTTCTATGCCTGTTTTCAAGTTGCCATAAATAAGGGGGGGAATCTAAAGGAGCATTATGGCAGTTTAAAACCAGAAGTACATTCCACCCTTATCTACAAAGATTGTGGCTAGGCTACCGGATCTTCTGCCCATGAAAATCCTTCGTGGTTGATGACACCCACCTGTGAATGTGCTTCATTAGAGAATCTGATTCATGATATACCCAGGGCAGAGGGGGAAAACAGGGTCACATATGTAAATTACATATGCCAGAATTGGCTTCATTTAGGTTAATGCCGACATGTTGCTCCTAATAAATCTTTTTAATTTTTTTGAAGCTTGGCTTGAGGCTCATGATTTAATTAAGGCAATTGCTAGAACCCTGACACCTAACCCATCAAGATCACTTTGAATCTTCTTTTTGTCTTCTAAAATATTTAACTGGTATTTGAAAACATGAACACGTTTCCTCCTTGTTTATCCAAACTATTCACTAAAAACTTGCTCATTGGATTTGGAACTGAACCTTGGTTATTGCTTAATATATGGGTAAATATAAATAAGAACAGAGACATTAAGATGCATGAAAAAAAGAATTCAAGATAACAGCACAACTGTGTAATCAGAGCCCTCATTTCTTCTTTTTATATTTGTGTAATGTGTTTGATGAACATTACAAATGGTGGAGCTTTGGTCATGCAGTATTTGACATTTTTAATTCCTCTGCAAATGGTGTTTGATGATCTGCCATTGATGGGTAAAATAAACTGTTTTCAAGTTCCTCTAAGGGTAGCTTATCTATCCTCCATATTATCATTTGTCTACAAGGACCGCATGGGAGAACACTGGAAAATCCTTACTGAAATCAAATTAGAGTATCTCTCATAAAGAAAAAAAGAAAGTTCACTCAGCATGACTTATGTCTTCAAAGATCGTCCTAGCATTTTTACCTAAATCGGAGTAAATCACATTTTTCCCTTGTGAATTAGATTTTCTTTCAGAACTAATTTTTTAGGATCACAGAATGGAGAAGGGCTCCTAGTCGGTCAAAATATATAGGTATTGATCTTCAGTTAATGGGAGGTGAGATTACACATGAGTGTAAAAAATTGAATATAGTTATGAGTAGTTGTGAGGTAAAGCTGTCAGAATGGCATTGGAAGGAGCCAGTGACCAACGTTCCAGAATCTTCATTAAGAGAAGAAGCTGAAAAATTCACTCGGCCAAGAAACAACGTACCATTCCCATTCTCTAGTTTATACTCTCTAATAAACATTTTGGCCACAACCTAATCTTTACTGAACTCTCCTTATCCCTCAACTGTATAAATACTGTAGCCTCTTTTTAAAAATTACCCAAGTTGCACTGGCATAAGTTGTCTTAGTTCAGGTTTGAGAGACATCACTGACTTTTCCGCTGGCGTTTAGAAAATCCTGTTATGGAGTTCAGCCCAGGAGAAATGATGTCTTTAGGGAAAAAAAATAAAGTTCTCCAAGAAAGAGAAAACCTTAACAAACTTGCAGAGAGCCTGGAAGCAAAGGAGGAACTTTTGAGGCTTCTGCCTTTATGGGTAACATGAAGTTTCTAGAGGCATCTTTGTTAGCAAATTGTAATCATTAATTTGACAAAGGTAGGTGTGGAGGGGATGGAAATATTAGAAACGTGACTGGAAGCTTGTCATAATTGAAATGTAAATGAAACCAAATTCACAATCAAGTTCCCCGAGAATGGGTTCCAGCAGAGTCCAAAAACTCAGAACACTAAACCTCTGGTTCCGGTGACCAACCCAGACTGGATTCTGAATCAAATTTAGTGTTTATCCTGGCTCGGTTGATTGTTTAGGGATGATCCTCAAAGGCTAGTAAATAATGGGATCCCATAATTATTGTTAAGGTAAAGGCAAAGGTTTCCTTTGCACAGATGTGCCAGTCATTTCCAGCTCTAGGGGATGGTCTTCATCTCTGTTTCAAAGCCGAAGAGCCAACGCTGTCCAAAGACATCTCTGTGGTCATGTGGACGGCATGACTAAACACCGAAGACGCACGGAATGCTGTTACCTTCCCAACAAAGTGGTCCCTATTTTTCAAACTGCTAGCTTGGCAGAAGCTGGAACAAGTAATGGGAGCTCTCTCCATTATGCGGCACTAGGGATTTGACCCACCAAACTGCCGACCTTTCTGATCGACAAGCTCAGTGTCTTATCCACTGAGCCACCGCGTCCCTAATAATTATTGTTATATACCATAAATTGAATAGAGGAGAATCTCCTTTATGAAAAGGTGTCAGTTTCTTTCTTACCCAGGCCGTTTACTCTATCTATCCTACTATGAGGTGAAAACCGAATGACTATTTGGGTGTGTGAGAGAGGCTAAAAATCCTCAGAGGGGTTTCCTTCGTCTAATATTGTCATCATCATTATGGTCTGACCTTCAAGAATGGCAAGGAAGCAATAGCCACATGGAGATGGTTTTCCTACTACCAGGCAAATAGTGAGAGATTATAGCAATTCAGTTTTCTGTGTAAGTAGAGTCAGCTGGTACACTGTCTGTCTATCCCTATCTCTGCCATTTCCCCCCACTGTTAGCAGAGTACCTGGTGTTGCCAGCTATTATGAATCACCCTTTCTTTTATATATTGCTGCATTTCCCACCCTGATAGCTTGGCTCCAGAGTCTCATATTCAACCCAGCGAATTTGGCATCGGATGAAAAATGTACTGTGCTTCTCCTCCCCCCACCATTAATTTGTAAGACAATAAGCAAGGTAGTTAATTAGTGCTTTCTAAAATGAGCATGAATAGATGATGTAGGGTGATTCATATGCAAAACATACATCAACTGGGCTATGGTCAATAATTTTAGTGTTTCAGAAACCAAGCAACAAAAGGAATTCTTTGTTTATAGAGCAGGCATTGGGAAGCGTAGCCAAGTCTCGACTTAGTCTTCACAGTCTTCATTTGTTATCATCTCACTTTGGAAAGTGGTGCGTGCTTGTACAGAAGTCACATTGGGTTTCCCCTCTGTTTTCCGCCTCATAATATCTCCCCACATGCCCCAAATATGCTCTGGAAGATCCCCAACCATCTGGAGCAAGCCTTTCCATCAGCTTTTCAGAAGAATGACAGTACTAGATCCAACACAATGCTAATTAAAATAACCTATCTTTAAAGGGGGGGAAAATGGGAATATAAAGAATTTCTCTTGTCAGCACCGGATAGAATAGTAACATTGCTTCTTTGTCTTCCATGCACAGCTCATATATCCTCACTGACACTGTACCTGCTCATAAAAATGCCAGCTGTCATTTCAGCTGGCAAAGGGAAGCGTGGGCCTTCAACTTGAGCTGTGAAAACCTCAGCCAGGCAAATACTTAGCAGGAGGAAATTACAAGGCACTCTATTATAGTTTGCTTTATGGAGGCATATAAAAATATGTATAAGTTTTGAGCGAAAACTTCCTTGCAGAGTTTTTTTTTTTAAATAAAAATAGTGGATCTTTTTAAAAAACAGACCTTTTAATTGCATGGGTGGCCACTGCTATCAAATTAACTTTTTTTAAATCACCCCTGCAGATGTTCCAGGTCTTCAATTTAAGGAGACCCCTCTTAGAACCCTGAGGAATTAATTATTCATTACAATTCAATTCACTTCATCACTCCTGATTAATATTTTTTTTCCTTTAATTATCTGCAAATGGAAGAAAACATGGTCACAGATTTGGGTTTGGCATCTTATTTTGAGCACAATAACCATGACCAAAACCACCATTTCAATAAAGTTGATTCTGATCATCGTCAGAAATGGAGCAAGCACAGTCTTCTAATAAATCACCCTCAGTGATGTTGGGTAGATTTGCATTTTGGGGAGTTGTTTAGTGTTTGGGCAGGACAGAGAAGCTCTGACACAGTGTGTGCAAAAACTAACCTGATACAAATGGACCAAGCAGGAACTCATGTGTCAGTTATGTTACAGTGGGAAATACAAGCTAGTTACAAGACTTGAGCTGAATCTTTATGAGTTGTAGCTAATGGATATGAACAAACAAGGGAGTATACTTTTCTGACAGCTCTGCTTGACAACTAAGTAGTAACTTTTGCAGGGCTCTCTTTCTTATTTCCATTCAATTTATTTTGGAAGGAAACAGACATTGTTAGGGACTTCTCTTGTATTTTTGCCAACTATGTCTCTCTGGCAGCTGAGGCCCTGAGCTTTTAGATGTGTTCAGGAGTTACCAATGCCACCCGGAAATACCCATCCATCTTGCTCTCCGCTTAATACCAAACTCAGCGTATATTTATCCAAGTTGGGCACTTTTTCCTATGGAGCTTTGAATTTATTGAAAATGAAATTTTAAATCTTATTAATAAGGCTAGTCTCCGAAGCATTCTGAGACAATTCAGTTTACTTTCTGCATATCCATTAAGGACCCCAGCTCAGGTCTTATGGAAACTGTCTACTCCCAACTATAAAATAATTGTTTTTACTTGAACACTTTGAGGACAATTAAAATTTTATTGTAAAGTTGTCGCTCCGTTGCTGTTGCGATGAAAATATTTTAAGATCCTGAAAAGCTAACGTGCCATAATAGATGATCAAGTTCCAGTGTCTGGAGATTCATTAAGTGACATGAAACCATACTTGTCATTTTCAGCCTAATAGAGCTCTAAAATATTATAAAGTTTTTTTTTAAAAAAAGGAGTCCTGTACCATGTAGAGGAAACGTAGGAACAAAATAATAAGTAAATAAATAAATCCCATGTCACCAAAATCACTTTGCAGAAGAGCAAATTGTGCTTCATTTTCTAGATATAATAGGAAGCATATAATTCTCCTGATGTATATGCATCATTTACCGTATCCTTTGAATGTAGATGACTTTCCAAACACCTGGAGAGGATCTGCTTGCCTATTGCTGAGATATAGGATATTCCTTTAGCTAGTTTATTAGTTTTATTTTTATTTTTCAGTAACATCAGGGTCCCCCAGAAGTGAGCCAATTTTGTCTTCCTGGTGTTTTTTTTTTTTTTAATTCTGTGTTCGTAATACCTTTTTGGTCCATTGCAGCTCATGTAGCTTGAAATGCTGCATTAAAGGGATGGAGTTTTGTCAGCATTCTTTACAGTCCATTCATAAAAGTTAGTTAATCTGGCCTGCATGTATTGCTTTAGTTCTTTGGGTGACTCTAGGGATGGTGACTCTACAGTATGGTGAGCTGAAAGCCAGCAGGGAAAAAACTTGGTATTACAATGCTCAGGGTTGCAATCTGCAATTGAAAACCTGAGCAGAATCTGGCTACTTGATCTCTAAAATAGATACTAAAATAGGCTATAAACCTATTTTAACTATCTCCATTCAAATCTTAGTTTACAAAACAAACAGGAATTTGCCCTGGATGCTGTTCATTTAATAAGGTAGTAGAGCAGTGAAATGCCCTTGAGGGACAGGAAAGAGAAGCACTACCAAGACAAATGGACAGAAAGAAAGAAAGAAATCTGACCCAAGGATAAATCTGTAACTGAATTTAGTGTCTCGTACAAGGCTTTTCCTAGTTCCCCTTAAAAAAGGAGGAAGGGGAGAAGCGCATTCAGATTTGCAAGATTCTTTTACTATACTTTCATAATAAAAGTAATTTTGGCTTCCATGACTTTGGCTTCCTAACCTGGTTTATTTTCAGGATCTGACAAATTCCTACATTTTGCTTATTTATGTCAACTGAACAGGACTTTGCAAAGGGCTATTGATCCAGAGCCAAATGAATTTCCTTCATAAAGTTCAGAGGACCTATGCCATATATGGTTCAGTGTAGAGACAGCCAGAGAAACCATGGAATGAACTTAAAGACATTGTTGAAGATAAATGTGGAAAGAGTCAATCAAATAAGAAGAAACAAATGAAAACAAACTGGATGTCAGAGCAAACTGCCAAAAACAAAAGAGAAGCCAAAGCCAAGAAAGACAAAAAAATCTCAGGAAAAAACTTAATGAAAAATTCAGAGCACTGTTAGAAGAGATAACAAACAATATTGCAACAATAAATGTCAAGACAATGAAGTTGGAAACAGGCATGGAAAGACCAAGAATGTCTTTCAAAGAACTCTGAACTCAAAAGGAGGTTCCAACCTCAGTCTAGTATGCCAAAGGATGCCAAAGGACTAATAGTAACCAATTCAAAGGGTTACAGAATAAGAGTTGGAAGTAATCTTGGAGGTGATCTAATCTAACTTCCCCTCCCACCATGCTCAAGCATGAGACCATATACCATTGCAGACCAATGGCTGTTTAATGTCTTCTTCACTGATGGAGCACAACTTCTGAAAGCAAGCCATTCCACATTCCATTATTCTCTCGGGAAGATGGAAGAATTACTGAAACACTACAGCACGGGTTTTCAAATTTGACAGCTTTAAGACTTGTGGACTTCAACTCCCAACATTCCTTCTCCAATCATGTTAGCTCGGGAATTCTGGGAGTTGAAGTCCACAAGTCTTAACTTGCCGAGTTTGAAGACCCTTGCACTACAGAGACGTCAGTATACAGTACAAGATACTTCAGACTCTATTCCTTATTTATAAGAACCTCTAATTCTAGGAGATGAAGTTAGACCAGCCAGTCATTACCAAGTTAGAAGGCTACAGGAACTGCTGGAATGCCCACTGAAATATGGCAATCAACAGAAGAAAAAAATCAAAGTTCTAACCAAGTACCTTGAGCATATCTGAAGAAAGATACAATGGTCAACCAAATTGATTCCAAAAACAGAAAGTTAATAGAGTGAGTAAATATATGTAAGTATATGGAACAATGTCTTTATTTTCATGAGCTAGCAAAACAATGCTTAAGATTGTCCAATGCAGATTCGATCCTCTTAAAAAGAGATGCCAGATATTTAGAAAAGAACAAGGCTGGCTATAGAAAAGATCAAGGAACACAAGCCATTATTGCTGGTGGATGCTGGATGCTTGAGAAAGTCAAGAGTGTCAAAAAGAACCCACTATTTGCTCAACTAATGAAAGAAAGACTTTTGATTGTGTCAAACTACAGAATGTGCTTAAAAATTGGGAATTCAGAACATTTCATCATCCTTATACAACGCTATATACTGATCAGGGCACCATCATTCAGACAGAACATGGCAAAACTCTCTGGCTCTTAATTGGCAAAGGAGTGAGACAATCTGCATGTGCTCTTCTTACTTATTCAATCTACATATTCAATATATATTAAGAACAGCTGGATTTGAGAAAGATGAGCATGGAGAAAGCATTTGAAACTGGAAAAAGGAACATCAATAACCAGCACTATGCTGATGATACTACTCTGATAGTTGAAAATAAACTCTAGGAAGAAGAGTCAGAAAGCAAAGTGGAAAAAAAGGGATTAAAATTAAATATTAAAAAGGTCCAACTAATGACAACAGAGAAGCAAGCAGCCTTAGAATTGTTAATGAAAATATTGAAATAGCTGATAGCTTCTGCGCTTTAGAATCGATCATCAATAGTAAAAGAACAAATGAAATTGTAAGCTGCTCAAAGTTGCCTGAACTGTGATGGGCAGTATTTAAATTTAATTAATAAAATAATAAAATAAAAGAAATAAACATAGGATAGAAGAGGAGAGAGTCAATAAATATGCTGCAAACTAGCACTTGGTTGAAAAGTCATGGAGGTCTTGGAAAAGATATTCAGATACTATGATGTGTCTGCAAAGATCAGAACAGTGCAAGCCATAGTATTCCCTTTGACACTCTATGGAAGTAAATGTTGGATTTTTAAGAAGTTAGAAATAAAATTGATCCACTTTAGTGCTCAGAGGGCACCAAAGGCCCCTTATTTCAACCCTGAGCTACAAATATTCATCTTTATAAGAAATTATCTGGAAGAGCCTTTATTCTTTTGCAGCATCCTTATTCCCAGACTGCCCACACGCATAAATAAAATCCTCACACTGATAGAGTTACAACCAGATCCAAATTCAAATGCATGTTTAACATGGCCACAAATTAATTAGCAGGGATGATCATAATCATTCAGTCCAGTCTCATTTATCATAGGGGAAAAATGGGATGAGCCACCACGAAAATTTTACAAATCTCTGCAGGGAAGAAACCTGTGTGAGAATTTGTATTACAAATTGCTAGGTTCCTTTTCTCTGCAGAAAGAATCCCCAAATCTGACAAAACCAGCTACATTTTCATTTGCTTTTGTATTGGAAATACTACTCAGAAAGGGGTGTTCTGTAAATTCCAGGGAATATTTGTGCCACAAAGTAGCATGAAGTCTCTTCCACCACTGAAGCTGGTTTACAAGTCGAATCACGGTAACCCACTCTCTGGAATTATACAGGATATTAACTTTGCTGCATTGTGCTTGATTTGATAATATTTTCAAGACACGTTGGAAACCACCACTTATTTCTATATAGAGATTCTCAGTCATCCTGGTAATGGTTGTCCCAAAGATGCTATTTCTCAAGAGGCAACTGGATTTTCCTGGTTGGGGGCGGTCTTTCTTTTCCTGGAAGAGAAGCAAAACATCATCAAAGAGGAAAGGAAAGGAAAGGAAAGGAAAGGAAGGGAAGGAAGGGAAGGGAAGGAAGGAAGGGAAGGAAAAGGAAAGGAAAAGAAAGGAAAGGAAAGGAAAGGAAAGGAAAGGAAAGGAAAGGAAAGGAAAGGAAAGGAAAGGAAAGGAAAGGAAAGGAAAGGAAAGGAAAGGAAAGGAAAGAAGGAAAGGAAGGAAGGGAAGGAAAGGGAAGGGAAGGAAAGGAAAGGAAAAGGAAAGGAAAGGAAAGGAAAGGAAAGGAAAGGAAAGGAAAGGAAAGGAAAGGAAAGGAAAGGAAAGGAAGAGAAGGGAAGAAGGGAAGGAAAAGGAAGGGAAGGGAACAAAAGGAAAGGAAAGGAAAGAAGAGAAGAGAAGGGAAGGAAAGAAAAGGGAAGAAGGAAAGGGAAGGGAAGGGGAAGGAAAGGAAAGGAAAGGAAAGGAAAGGAAAGGAAAGGAAAGGAAAGGAAAGGAAAGGAAAGGAAAGAAGGGAAGAGAAGGGAAGGGAGGAAGGGAAGGAAAAAGAAGGGAAGGGAAGGGAAGGGAAGGAAACAAAAGGAAAGGAAAGAAGAGAAGAGAAGGGAAGGAAAGAAAAGGGAAGAAGGGAAGGGAAGGGAGGGGAAGAAGGAAGGGGAAGGGAAGAAGGAAAGGGAAGGGAAGGGAAAGGAAGGGAAGAAGGGAAGGGAAGAAGGGAAGGGAAAGGAAAGGAAGGAAAGAAAAGGGAAGAAGGAAAGGAAAAGTCCAGTTACCTCTTGAAAAAAAGCACCTTTGAGATACCATTCATTTCACTTGAAGCAAGTATGTGTTTGTGTCTTCTTATCATTTCTCAGGCCTTAATACTTTTTTTAAAAAAATAATGGTACAGTAGGTTGAAAACATAATGTAAAAATAATTGAGTAAAATTACTGAGTATAATTGAAGTGATGTCTATTCATCAAACATAACTGTTGGACACTGCGTCAGTCATAAAATCTTCATTAGTCAGGAATACCCCAGATATGTTGTATCCACAAATTCTGACAGTGTAGTCAATGACAAATTTGAGAAGGTTAGGGGAAAAAATGGGTATACAGGTAGTCCTTGACTTACAACAGTTCACTTAGTGACCGTTTGAAGTTACAACGGTACTGAACAAAGTGAGTTATAACCATTGATCACACTTCGGACCATTGCAACATCTCCATAGTCACATGATCAAAATTTATATGCTTGGCAACTGACTCATATTGATGATGGTTGCAGTGTCCCAGGGTCCTGTGACCCCATTTTGTGACCTTCTGACAAGCAAAGTCAAGGGGGAAGCCACACTCACTTAACAACCATATTACTAACTTAACAACTGCAGTAATTCGCTTAGCAACTGTGGCAAGAAAGATCACAAAATGGGGCAAAATACACTTAACAAATGTCTCACTTAGCAACAGAAATGTTAGCCTCTGTGGTGTGTTAAAATATCTGTTTCTATAAAACAAAGCTGCTGTTCAGACCCCTGCCTCAAACAGAATCTTAGAAGGTATCTTAGCTAAAGTAAAAAAATTGCCATCACATACATTTATGAAAGAGTCTTGTTAGCTTAGCTTAGCAGTTAAAGGAACAGCCGTATTCTAGGCCAGTGGTCCTCAACCACCGGGCCCCGGACTGGTACTGGTCCGTGGATCATTTTGTACTGGGCTGCCTATTTTGCTTGGGCGCCGCCATCTTGTTTCAACGGCGCTTGAGAAAGTGCTTCCGGGTGAGCTTGTCGGTCGTCGGTTGGAAAGCGGCATTTGGGTGCTAAAGGAATCCTCGCGCCTTAGTTTCATCGAAGGGGGGGTGGCTTCAAACGAAGAGCTGTCCCGATGGTGGTGGAGTCTCGCGTTACTCAGGAGGAGATTAAGAAAGAGCCCGAAAAGCCCATCGACCGCAAGAAAGGAGGAGTTGAAGGTGGCGGGGAGAAGCGGGGGACGGCTGGCTGGCCGGTCGCTCGGCTCACCTTGCCTTGGTCGTGTGTGCTGATGCCGGTACCGGTCCGTGGATCGGTCCGTGGATCAGTCCGTGGATTGTACCGGTCCGTGGTACAAAAAAGGTTGCGGACCACTGTTCTAGGCAACATTCTGATTACAGGAGAAAGCTGTCAGTCCGAAGGCGCAGCTTCTCAGGCCTGCCTTTTTCCCAACTACTAGAGATTCTGCTATCTGTTAGAGATTTGATACGAGCTAGTTTGTGAGAGTATATGGAACGTAAGCAGGCTGCTGAATAAAAAGAATACTAAATAACTAAACCCATTAAATGCATCTGCGTGTTCATAATGCATTTGTCTTGGAGGCAAAGTGTGAATTTAGCTCAGCTACCAATGAATGTTAATAGACGCTCATTACATTTGAAGTAAAATATTTATTAAGAAATAGATGAGGATAGAAAAAAACGTCCCTTCTATCTCAAATACATATTGAAAAGAGGGGCAACCGTGATGAAGTCTGAAAGCCCAAGAAAGAGAGGAGAGAAACAGTTCCATCATCCCTAAGGCTCCTTCTACTAACAACTGCTTTCAAATTGTGATGCTTTAACTTTAACTTCCCAATTGGTCTTCGGGGTGTTTTAGAATTGGGGTGTTGGAGAAGACTCCTGAGAGTCCCCTGGACTGCAAGGAGATCAAATTAATCAATCATAAAGGAAATCAACCCTGACTGTCCTTTGGAAGGAAGATACTGAAGCTGAAGCTCGAATACTTTGGCCACCTAATGAGAAGAGAGGATTCATTAGAAATGAATGGAGGGAAAGATTGTATCAGCATTCCAAGGAACAACCTCCAAATCAATAAACTCCGAGACAAGCATTATCTCAAAGTTCCATTTTATTCGGGTTGTCATATTGGCGCACCTGGGAAAACCCAAATCTGAGAGTTCCAGGTTCTCCCTTCCCAAAAGAAATCCAAAGATCCATCCCCTGCTCCCACCAGTCCATCACATGGCCCAATTAAACATCGTCCCAACTGGAGACCTTCCTCCAGACACTCCTCTCCAGGTGCAGGGTGATATGTCCTTGACTCTCTGAGAAAGAATGTTGCTGAGTCTAATCTTCTCTACCTCTCTGTGAAATCCCTCCTCCCAAATTCCCAGGCACTAAATGTGGCAGCCTCAAAGTTTCCAAGTAAAATATGGTTTTCAAGGCTGACAGACTGAAGGCAAAAGGAGAAGAGGGTTGCAAAGAATGAGATAGTTAGATAGTATCAATGAATGGGAATTTGGGCAAACTCTGGGAGACATTGGAGGATGAGGGGGCCTGGAGTACTATGGTCCATGAGGTCACAAAGAAGACATGACTTTGTGACTGAACAACAACTGCAGTAACAACAGGCATGGTGCAAAACAGATACAGGGAAAATGGTTGGTTGGATGGCTTCCCTTCATTTATTTCTAGCCACTTGCCCTAGTGGTCAAAAAGAATGATAAGTACAAAGAAAGGGTGCAAGTTGCAACCTCCAATCTTCTTCTCCTTTAGGCACAACAGCTGAGAGATGACAAAAGAGAAGAGGTTCTGTAAAACCAGAGAATGTTCCCCAGGTCTTTTGCCAGAGGCATGTAAGCATTCCAGTTCCTTCTTAATTTTAACTTTACTACACTTCATCCAGAATCAGTGACAATATTATTTAAACACTCTATAAAATATTTCCATGTTTTAAAAAAACACCAATGAAAGGTTTTGGTGGCCTTTTAAGTGTAACCATGGATCCCACAAACTAATGGCTAGAATCAGAGGTTCTGACCAGAGAACCGGTAGTGAAAATTTTGAGTAGTTTGGAGAACCGGCAAATACCACCTCCGACTGGAGATTTCACAGTATCCTTATCCTGCCATGCCCACCAAGCCACGCCCACAGATCCGGTAGTAAAAAAAAAATTGAATCCCACCATTGGCCAGAATGGCTTCCTTGCTGCCATCAATCATGTTGCTATACAAACATTTTTTAAAAAATGCAGTAGCCTCTGATTGCATTTGCAGCAGGAATCTAATTTTTTACTAGAAACTTACAACCCCAGCAACATGGGTGTGGTGTTTAAAAGGCATCCAGTTATATGCTTATGATGCTCTACATCTAATAGCTTCATGTTGGGACTGGGAGTAGAGACCAAAAATTACTTATGTGTGGAGGAAGTGACTTTTTTCCTAAGGCATGAACAAGGCTTTAAAGATGAGTCTCGTCTTTCGAGCTGCTATCTTCTCTCAAGAACATTTTACCAATTTATCCATGTTTATCAGTGGTCTTTTGGTATCCCTAAATGTTCCTTCGCTCTTTTTCTTCAGGAGAAATCATGAAATTACCATGTGTAAAATTTCTATTGGTAATTGCTGCTTTTTTCACTGCTATCATGTCGATCTGCATCCCTGTTTCCCTGATACAATACAAAGCTGTGTTCAGAACACAAACGTGGCAAAGAGAGAGCCACACTTCATTTATGCAGGGTAAACAATCTGTAGTAATTTTGTCCTTTTTTTTTTAACCATAGTAATTCTTCCAAGATTCAAAAAAAAAGAGAATATTGAGAAAATAAAGAATCAAGATCAACAGATTTATTTATTTTTCTCTACAGCTTTAGACTATATTGAAACATAAGTACATTCTCTCTTGTTTCGCATAAACATGTTATTTTTTTCCCCTGGAGGTGGAGAAAATGAATGCATTTTCATATGCGTTTCTCCTAAGGGATTCATTTTGTACAGATTTTTCTCCCTAATATGTATCTTTTTCTCAAACAATTGCTCCTAACATAGGCTTTACGGTATTCAATTCCTCCCGATGAGCACGGATCTGTAAATATTTTCTTCACTTGAGAGCTGAATCACAAAATGATGAAATGTGAAAATCAAAGCAAAGTTGCCTTTTGCTTCGTGCGCTACTTTGGGAATGTGTACATTAGCTTAGATCTCATCACAATATGAACCAAACCATTTTCTACCTCATACCTACAAACAAGCAGATTACAAATACTAATCATAGATTCCGCAGAGGCTCTTTTCTTTCTGAATAGTCATTGAATCAGTTATGAATTTAAAAAAAAACGTTTATCCCTCCTTTACTAAAAATAAATCATAACCACACAGAGGGAGGCAAAGTGTTAAATCCAAATGTAAAAACATGCCCTGTAGAACCTACAGTGAAAGCACCCAGTGCAACATAATGAGTTTAAAATTAAGGTATGTTTGGGAAACATGTTTTCCCCATAACGTCAAAGGATAACAAACTTCCTTGAAAAGCAATTCCAGAACCTTTATATATGTGTCTGTGTGTGTATCTATCATCAGTCTATCTTTCTATCTCTCTGTGTCTCTGTCTGTCTGTCTGTGTATCTATCGATCTATTACTTGTTATCTATCTATCAACTATTTATCTACCTCTCTATCTATTTATCCTCCCCCCCCTCTCATCTACCTATGGTATCTACAGTATATCTACCTATCTATACTACAGTAGTTCAGTGTATTATACATTCCAGGAGTCCTTTGTCAACAACAGTATTAAGGCAGTCTTGCTTAGTAAACCTATTTTCTTTGGGTGGGTTAAAACTACTGATTTAGGAATTTAGAGTCAAAATTGTTAGCCATGAATGCAAGGTTTTGTAACATCATTACACCCTTCTCCATTAGTCAGACAGGCAACAATAGGTATGGCTTGGACTCTGCAATCAATATTTGAAAAAGGCCAGTCCTTGGCCATGAATTCAGTAATGAATAGGGTTACCTGACATCTAGCAAAAGGGGGATGGGCCCTATCCCCTTCAAAAGTATGATCACTATAATCTGGAGATCCCATAATAGCAATAGCACTTACACTTATATACAACTTCACAGTGCTTTACAGCCCTCTCTAAGTGGTTTACAGACTCAGCATATTATTCCCAGCAATCTGGTCCACATTTTACCCACATCAGAAAAATGGAAGGTTAAGTCAACCTGGAGCCTGGTAGGATTTGAACTGCCAAATTGCAGTCAGATGGCAGTCAGCAGAAGTAGCAGTATAGTTCTAAACACTATAATTTCATATGTATGGCGGCACAGTGGTTAGAATGCAGCTAATTCTGCCGACTGCCAGGGGTTTGATTCTTACCGGCTTAAGGTTGACTCAGCCTTCCATCCTTCCAAAGTTGGTAAAATGAGGACCCAAATTGTTGGGAGCAATAGGCTGACTCATATGTAAACTTCTTAGAGAGGACTGTAAAGCCCTGTGAAGTGGTATATAAGTCTAAGTGCTATGTAAGCCTAAGTACAATTTTGCCAGTTTTTGCTGAAATTTTTATTGCAGATACAAAGGAAATTAGACAGTGTCCTCCTGTCTCTGTTTAAATATCTGGTAACCCTCATAATGGAAAGTCCATATGTCAATATGGTCCTCCTTGTGTCCGGCTGAAAGGTTGCCTACAAGCCTGAGGAGTTATGGCTGTTCAGAAAGCAGCTTTTCTGAACCACAACTGAAGATACCAGAGATTAATTCTGAACTTTCTGTATGCAAAAGAGATACAATTGAATGACAGGAAGCTTGAACATGGATCGACATTAGTGTGCAGGCCATAGTTGATTTGGCTACTTCTCAAAACATACACTGTCCAATTCTGATTCCTCTGCTGTTTGCTTGCTTGGTTTTGAAATTTTTCTCCACCACCTTCTGTTTTCTTTTACTGACATCCAATATTTGAGTAATTCTCTTGCCAGTGCCTGAATGGGGCCTGTACAAAACATTCATGCAGAAAGACAGTGATGTTGTATGCATGCCAAAGAGCTATCTTCAAAACTGCTTTACAGACTGCCTGAAGTGTCATCTGGCTTGTTCAACTCTTATTGTATTCTATTCTATTGTTTTATGTTGAGGTTGTATTGTTTTCCCTTTCAATTGAAGCTCGTTTTTGTTCTACTTTTGATAATTTAACACAGTGGGGTAATCTAAAGATCAGAGAGAATTGTGCTCAGTTTTCTCATAAGGCCATCCCTTCTCTCAACTCCTGGTACCTTCATGGGATATTGATGTGGTTTCTTTGGCAAGCATATCAGGCAGTTTCCACTGCCTTTTTTTTTTACAGCATGGTTTTTTTCAGTCTACAGTTCTTGTTTGACTCAGTTGTGTCAAGAACCTACTAACATTTGCAAAGATCTTTTTGAATAGAATGTGGGAAAAGGTTCAGATGGGTGAGAGAAGGATGGCTGGATTTGACTAGCCATATTCTGATTTAACCATGCTCAACGATAGTTCAATATTATAATTCCCACCAATTGAAGGAGTGGACAAAGAAGGAACAAAAATTCCCTATAAGGAACCTCCCAATAAGTTGGTTATAAGATCTGAAACTGGTTCTTTCCAAAATGAGGAAATGCCAAATTTCCAGAAGAGATATCGATGAGAGGAGACTGAATTATATTCCCGTTACCATTTACTATCCCATCAAATGCTAATAAAACATATCTATCCCTGTTTGAAAGGGAAAAAATTCAGAAAGCCAACAAACTGTGATTTGATATACAGGCAGTCCTCTACTTCTGATCACAACTAAGCCCAAATTATCTGTTGTTAAGTGAGACTTCTGTTCAGTGAGTTTTGCCTTGTTTTACAACTGTTTTGCCACAGTTGTTAAGTGAATTGCTGCAGTTGATATGCTAGTAACATAGTTGTTCATCAAATCTGGTTTCCCCATTGATTTTGCTTGTCAGAATGATCGCAAAGTTGATGACATGATCTTGGGACACAGCGACGGTCATAATATGAACCAATTGCCAAGCATCTGAATTTTGTTCATATGATCATGGAGATGCTACAAAGGTCACGAGAAAATGATTATAAGTCACCTTTTTCAGTGCAGTTGTAATTTGAACAGTCACTAAATGAACTGTAAGTCTAGGACTACTGGTACTTCGAATGATCAGACTGCACCTTTCTTGGAATGTTTTGGATAGATTAAATGCAATGCGTACTGCTGCAAAATCAAATTTAATATTGTATATACATATGTAGCCAGTGTGGTGCAGAGGTTAAGGTACCAAGTGAGGAACCAGGAGACTGTAAATTCTAGTCTTGCGAGAAGCACAACAAGTTGTGTCCTAGGACGAGTTACTTTCTCTCTGCCCTACAAAGCAAACAAGGGCAAACCACTTCTGAAAAACCTTGCCTAGAAAACTGTAGAGTTTGGTCCAGGGATGGGCTGCTACCGGTTCGCACCAGTTTGGGTGAACCAGTTGTTAATTTTATGGCCAGTTTGGCAAACCAGTAACTTCCACCCCTGGCTGGCCATGCCCACCGCACCACGCCCCTCTCAGGAATCCCTGCAGGGCCCGTTTTGGATCAGAGGTAAGTGCAGGGCCTGTGCAGAGGCTTGGAGAGAGCAAAAAACTTCCAGGAGGCTAGAACCAGGCCCGTTTCCAGCCTCCGGACCCCGGGGAGGCTGTTTTTGCCTCTGGGAAGCTCAAGGAAAGCCTCCGGAGCCTGGGGAGGGCAAAAAACAGGTAACCCGGAACCTCTGGAAAGCCAGTACTTCTGTCTTCCAGACAGCCTCCAGAGTCTGGGGAGAGCGAAAACAGCTTCCTGGAGGTTCAAGGAAAGCCTCCGGAGCCTGGGGGGGGGGGGGCAAAATGCCCCCTGTGGCTTGTTTATGCTCCCAGAGTGGTGCAGAAGGCTGACTTGATCATGCCCACCATGTCCACACCCACCCTGCAACCGGCTGTTACATTTTTTGAAGCCACCCCAATCCAGGCAGTTGCCAGGGGTCAATACTGACTTGAAAGTACACAATGGACACACACACAGAGCATGATGATTATTAACCAAGAAAGCAGTCCTGTACTGCTTCATGAAAAAGGAAGGGATTAAAAATGTTTCAATCAGTATAATTAATCTAGATTTTAAAAAATATAGGGATTGGGGTCTTCTAAATGATTAGGAATGTCCTGGCTTTCCTACAGCGAATAGGAAGTTGGATCCAAGGGTTTGAAGACTCCTTCAATTATTCCATGAATGTTTCTGGAATGGCACTAAAGGCCATATCTGGGTACCTTCAGAGTTGAATGCATTCTTGCATTATTAAAAAATCCCATTCACCACTACCACTAGTTAGAATTGTTAACGGCAAGTAAGCCAGAATTACAGGAAGCTTCCAAACAGATTATACAACAGTAGACAAGAAATGTGGAATAGCAGAAGAAAATTCTGTACAATAATTATCTTACAAAATTCCTGAACAAAGCAACAAGGAACTCTTGCTATGACCATCTGTCAAGTGCCCAGGAAATCAGGAGATTCAGGCAATTCAAATGAATATAAAAATTTACCACAAAATCAAGCTTTCTACAAGAATTTGGCTAACTACCAGTGAAGGGAAATGTGCAGGAGATAAGAGAGGCATTCAAGGTGGGCTGGACTTAGATCTCTTGTGGGCACCCAGGGACTCGTGACTTATGATGCGTTTGACCCCTTCCCTCAGGCTTAGCCTGGTTATCTCCTACACTGCCATTTTTATGTTATTATACTTTGAAAGCTCTTAATACCCCAAAACTTTTTCCTACACATACAATATGATTTGGTCTTACAAGCTTTATTCTGATTAATTATAAGATTTCCAGGAATAAATCAACAAATGCAAAGCAAATTCCAAAATAATGTGCAAAGATAGACTGTCAGGATATAACTAATAAAATGCAAGGGTAAAATGCATGTCAGATTAAACATGCTTCTTTAAAGGACCACTCATTTTCATCCACATATATCTCAAGATACTGTTTTCTTTTCATTTGTAAGCCAAAAGTACAGAAAGAAGCAATTGGAGAAATGTCCTAATCCCTAATTTCTATCTAATTTATGTCTAATCTTGATTGTTCCTTTAGCAAATTGAGATACTTCACTTCTCCATAAGACTGTTTTGGATAGATTAAGCTTAAGTATTTAGGGATACATGTGTAGCACACGATCAAGATGTAGCACACTCAAGGAGGACAGTTATCTTAAACTCAAACAACAGATTGCGATAGATTTGATAAAATGGGAAAATGTACAATTATCATTTATTGGGAGAATATTTACAATTAAGATGAATGTATTGCCTAGAATCTTATATTTATTCCAAACAATTCCAATTAAATGAGGATTTTTTTTTTTTGAAGATCTAAATAAAATAGTGCTAAAATACATTTAGCAGGGGAAGAAAGCGAGAATAAAACTGTTATAAGATACAAGAATAAGGGAAGGATTCACTTTGCCCAGTTGGGAATTATATTACTAGGCGATGAGTTTGGTGTGGGTAAAGGAGGGGATAACATTAAGGAATACTAGACTATTGAATTTAGAAGGACATGACTTGCTGTTAGGGTGGCATGCCTTCCTCTGGTATAAGGGAACTAAAACGCAGGGGTATTTTAGAAGATATTAATTTCGAGAAGCATTGTTTTTTAAACTGGGAGAAGATAAAAAAGCAATATTATTTAAAAATTCCACTATGGTTATCTACTATTGAAGCTTTTTCTTATCCAATAATATATAAAAAGGAACAAACAGATATGGTGAGATATTGAATGAAAAGGGTTAACTTAAATCTATGCAAGCACTGGAAGAACAAGGTATAAAAATGAATTGGTTTTCGTATGTACAAATACAATCTAGATTTGATAAAGATTTTAAAACAGAGGGTTTTTATGATAAATTGACTGATTTAGAAAAAATTTTGACAGGTACTGATGAAAAAGTAATTAAAAAACTTTATGAACATTTGCTGGAGTTTAAATTAGAGGAAGAACAAGTTAAAGAAACGATGATTGCTTGGGGGAAAAATTTTGGATTTGGGATTGACTTAGAGAAATGGCAAAAATTGTGGTCTCAAATTCATAAAATGACAATGTCAACTGCATATAAAGAAAATTTGTATAAGATGTTTTACCGGTGGCACTCACCCCCGACGAGAATTGCAAGAATGTTCAAGAATAAATTGGAAAAATGTTGGAAATGTCATCAGATACCTGGTTCATATTACCATATGTGGTGGACATGCTCGGATGCAAAAAGATACTGGACTATAATCCACACATGGTTGGAAAAAATGATAAAACAACACATAGACTTTAAACCAGAGATATTTTTATTGGGAATTATACCAGAAATATACAACAAAGAATTGAAATATTTGATTGTAAATGTCTTAACAGCAGCTAGAATTGTATTTGCTAAGAATTGGAAAAATGCAAATATGCCTATGCAGGAGGAAATTATTAAGAAAACCATGGATTGTGCTGAAATGAGTACATTGACATTTGAAATTAAAGAACAAGAGGATAAACAATTTTATATGGTGTGGGATTTATTTTATCAATGGTTAGATAAAAAGACATGGTAAAGAAATAAATTAGGAAGTTTTACAATGAAAAATTAATAGATTGATATAGAATACAATATAAAATATATAACCATTGCATGAATGTATAAGATTAAACTATAATGAAATTTAGAATATCTTGCATAAAATGATGGAAAAATAGTTTAATCAAATGAATGATTAATGATTGATATTATATAAGTATATGTTAGATTGATAAGGTGAGAATTTATACAACTTGTGAGTAATGGCAAAAAAAAGGATAGCACAAAAGTTGTAACCACTGACACACTGTATGTATATAATTGAAAGATTATATTATAAAACAAAGCCACTTGTGTGCAGCACACTCTTGCACACGGCGCACTCTCTCAAAACAATTCTCCTGTGTGGAGCGCATGCCTCTCATAATCGTGTCTCGCCGCACTGTACCCAGCCTTGATGAATCGTCATGTCAAATATAAATACGTCACATCACACACAACGGATCGGCATCGATCAAATATGGAGATTTACAGATTAGTCTTCAAATATCAGAAAGGAGGACATGTAGGAGGACACTTTTCAAGAGAGGACAGAACTTACAAAAGGAGGACTGTCCTCCCTAAAGGAGGACGGTTGGTCACCTTACTAAATGTTGCTGAGATTCTTCCCTTTCTTACTTTCTTTTTGTATCCATTTTCTTGGCTACACTTATCCGCTAAAGAATTTACGAAAAGTCGCAAATACTGGTTCAGTCTCCCATTGGACAAGTGAGGACAATGTTCTACATGCCATGTCATCGTATGATTCTCCTGGATAGACAATAATTTCACAAGCATGGCATCCCAGAGCACAGGTTGCTTGGTTGCACCATAAAATTGCACAATTCTTCCACCATCTTTTATGATCCTCCTGTCTCTCTTCAACTCATCCTACTTTAAGGATGGGATTTACAAGCACGTGGATTAGTTTGCCTGTTGCAAAATATTGGCCCTGTTTGCAGAAGGCAAAGCAAATGATGTGAGAAAATATGGACAGGTTGTGTTATTGCTGAAAAACAACCGTCTGCCACCAGATTCTTCAGAAGTTCCTGGGTTCATCACAATATCGCAGGAAGGAAAACTTTTGACTTAAGTGCCTTTAATTTAGTCCATTAAGACCCAGTCAAAATGCTTCCAGGCAGGATCCTGGAAAAAGACATTATCAAGCTGCAGAAGTCACAATATAAACCCTTAATGCAAAGGTTTTGCCAAGGTGTTATTTTACCTACGTCTAATTGTCTATGTGTGCAGTGAACCTTTTTCAGCAAGATAATGTTCAGAGAAAGAACAAGCTGCTCTATTTGTGAAGTGAATCTCTAATGTACTTGCAGTCACTAACTACCAGCTCATCACTCTAAAGCTATTGTACTAAATAAATTTGTTCTTTTCCGTTAATCACCCACTGAAATCTTTTTTGGCTTCTTGAAGAATGACAATCTTATTTTGCAAAAATACTTTCTTCCTGTACTTTTTGGCTTCTTATAAAACACTAATTGCGTCAAATTGCAAATATGCGGGTAAAACAAAATGGAATAAAGGTATTTTTACTAGCTTCTTCATGCCTAATGACAGGTGCTTTGCGTTTTCGGAATTGTGTTCTAACTTTGCCACATAGCCTCAAATCAAATTCAGAGCTGATTAAACTTTCAATTTTGTGCCTTGAATCAAATGAAACAACAGTGTTACAGAAACTTTTCATGACTTCTTAAAAGTTGTAGCCTATTTTAAAGCTCAACACATGGTGCAAGAGCGATTTCTCCAATGTCCATTCCCTATTTGACAAACTAGCTTCTTGTTGTAAAAATGTTGGGGTGTGTGCTTCAGCTCGTAGGATTAGGGCTTCTTCAAATATGCAGGCTTAAATTACCTTCAGATGAATATCTGAATGGTCAACATTGAAAAACATTGTGGGTAAGACAGTCAGTTTAGTGACTCAACACTGACTTGAAAGAGGGCACACACACACACACACTACGAACACAGAGGTTCTCCATTTTTCAACAGTGAAGAGAAGAAATCATCCTGCAGCCATGAGGGCTCCCCACACATTCGCACTACTCAGGTGACCCAGATGACACAGATCAATCTCCAATGGCCTCAACCACTCTCCAAAAGAATACAAATGACCAGCTGTCTGCAAGGAATATAAACCCTTCCATTCCCCACCATCCATTCACAGCTGAAGAAGCTTCTTGGATGAGAAGTGAAGCATCTTCAAAGGGGAAAAAACGGAAGTCCAGTTGCCTCCTGAAAAAACACCTTTTGGACAACCATGACATGGATGACTGAGAATCTTCATAGACATTTTTCATTAAGACTTTTTTTTTGCCAGTGATGGTTATGTACAATAACTCCGGATCCAATCTGGATTGGTCATTCTGGTAGAGCAAGGGTCTTCAAACTTGGCAAGTTTAAGACTTGTGGACTTCAACTCCCAGAATTCCTGAGCTAACATGTCTAGAGGAGGAATTCTGGGAGTTGAAGTCACAAGTCTTAAAGCTGTCAAGTTTGAAGACCCCTGTGGTAGAGAGAAGTTGAGGATGAGCTCTTGCATGAGTCCAAAAGCTCAGAAGACTAAACCTCTGGTCACTGTGACTGATCCAGATTGGATCCTGCAACATTATCCTGGGACACATATATTTGCCTTCATTCATACAAGAACTCAGTTGTACAACTTGAGCCTGGCCATTGTTGAAGCCTGTATCAATGAATATTCATATATCAAGTGGTTGAGAAGCTAACTGATCCTGGAATAGTATCAACTTTAGCTTTTGATGGGGTTGAGTTCTTTCTTAAAGAACAGGCTCATGATCTAGAGGTGCTCTGGGACTCAGCTCCTGCTAGACATGCAGTAAAATCATGTCTAGAAAGAACTTCCTTGCCTCAGTTAATAAGCCATAAATTGTAGAACAAGACACTTGCCTAGAACAAGACACTCTGAAGACCGTGACACATCCTTGTTGCCTTGCATCTGGTGACTGCAACCCGCTTTACATGGGACTGCCATTGAAGATGTCTATGGAGCTTCTCAGTCATTTAGGCCATGGTTGTCCCAAAGGTGCTTTTTTTCAAGAGGCAACTGGACTTCCTTGTTTTTCTTTGAAAAATATTTTGCTTCTCATCCAAGAGGCTTCTTCAGCTCTGACTGGATGTGGGAAATGGAAGATGTTCTGCCTTTGAAGATCAACTGGGCAAAATACAGCTATCTGTGTGCTTACTGAGCAATCGTGGCATTTATTTATCAAGAATAAATTTATTTACAGATAATTCTTGACTTACAACTATAGTCCTTACTTACAACTATTCATTTAGTGAAAGTTCAAAGCTGCAGCAGCACTGAAAAAAGTGAGTGATGGCCATTTTTTTCACACATGATACTATGCAGTGGTGCTATTCTACCGGTTCGGTCTGGTTCTGGCATACTGGTAGCACCAAAGATTGGCTGAGACCAAACCGCTTCTCTCTGATGAGCTGCTGTTGGGCCCGCCCACCTGCCTGGGCTCTTATACTGACCTTTATTCCCTGCTTTTGAAGCGCAGCTGCTTTTTGCACAGCTGTTGAAGCTACAGGGATTGCAGGTGGTGAATAGGAAAGCCTCTGCACGTGCGCAAAGTATGTGCATGCACGCAAAGCGCGCCCACCAAGCCATGCCCACTGAACCAGTGGTGAACTTCTTTGAAACCCACCACTGATACTGTGGTACCATCCAGGTGATCACTTCAAATTTAGACACTTGGCAACTGGCATGTATTTATGATGGTTGCAGTGACCCAGGGTGGTATGATCACTTTCTGTGACCTCCTAACAAACAAAGTCAATGGATTCACTTAAGAAACATGTTACTAACTTAACAATTGCAGTGATTTACTTAACAACGGTGGCCAAAAAAAAGGTTGTAAAATGGGCCAAAACTCACTTAACTATTGTTATGCTTAACAATGGAACTTTTGGATTTTACCTGAGTTGTCTCGCAACTTAGATAAATAAGGAATTTCTCCTGAAGTCTCCTCTTATCAGGAGATACAATGGGAGAGGATCAGTGGTGGGATTCAATGCTTTTTTACTACCGGTTCTGTGGGCCTGGCTTGGTGGGCGTGGCAGGGGAAGGATACCGTAAAATCTCCACTCAGAGGTGGGATTTGCCGGTTCTTTGAACTACTCAAAATTTCTGCTACTAGTTCTCCAGAATCAGCTGCTGCTGAATACCACCTCTGGAGAGATAAATAAATAAATAAACAAACAAACAAACAAACAAACAAATAAATAAATAAATAAATAAAATGTAGGTGCTTTGGGTGATTATCTCACTCCTTTGAAACATCTCTGAGGAAAGAATAGATCCCATTTTAATGCTTTCTCAATGACTTTTAAAACTGATTAAACATCTAGAAGAAGATCTGTGCCATTATTTCTGAGTGCCTAAAAGGGTTTTTTCCACTAGTTTTATGTTCTTCTTTGTATTGTTTGATTTGTACATGGTGTAGAGCCTCTTGAGTCAGGTGGCTCATAAATAAGCATGTGTAATATTTTTAACCATCTGAGTTATCTTCCCCTCAACCCTAAAATAATGGAAGCAATGCTAGATAGTTAGAAGTAGAGATACAAAGGAAAGTCACCAAGGATTTCTTTTAGAGTGAAATAAAATGATCCAATAATACACACAACATTACAGCATTAACACCAATTGACATACATATTCAGCTACCAGTAGTAATTTATTGTTATCAGTTTTAAAATGTCATACAAAATACTAAGGAACTGCCTTCCCTCCATTTCTCATGGACTGACTTTAGATGATCCTTATTCATAGGACCATCTTCTTCATAGTATGCCAACTCCTGTTGACTTCATGGACAAAGCTAGGTGGTTTTCCTCACAATAACACAAAAGTAGTTTGCCCTTACATTCTTCTAAATTATATTCCAGCTTCTCAGTATAAACCACATTTTTAAGGTTTCCTAGTTGTTCCCTAGTCTATGTAGCAACCAGGTCCAAACTTTTAAGTTTTCTGAGATTAATCAGGAACAGCAAAAGTAGGAGTTACCTTCTTGCAGTGTGATTCTTACTTAGATATTATTTAGAAATAGGATTGTATAAAATATCGCACAAACCATTCAGTGTCTGAAATACTATCTGGGATCATCCATAGCCAAACAGAAACAGTATTTGTTCCAGGTATTGTCCCCCTCCAGGGGACTGTAGACTAAAATAAAAGAAGAATGGTGGCTGAAATTGGGTATGTCTAGTTTAAAAGAAAGAAAGATTAGGGATGACATGATAGCAGTCTTCCAATATCTAATCCAATAGCTGCTACAACAAAGTGGGAGTTCTCCAAAGAACCTATTCTCCAAAGCCTGCGATTTTCCCTCTGGAAATCCATTCCTACTCCCAAACCATTCAAAGGGTATTCACCCCAAATTGTATAGTTAAAAGTCTGTACAGATTCTCACTCATCCAGGTCATGGTTGTCCCAAAGGTGTTTTTTAAGGAGTTTTCTGTCCTCACTACACATGTGCAGCTCACATACAGCTAAACCCACCTATCCTCCAATAAAACAGACCGTGTGCATAGATCTGAATGCTTTATTGAAAGAACAGGATATGGTGAAACTGGGGAAAATAGAGATACAATGAGAACCAAATGCAAGATAGGCGGTATTGGGTTGCTGCTGAACATAATAATTAATAAATACCCAATAAACTAAATCTCACCAGAGATGCTCTGTGTGGGGGATATGGGTTTGTCCTTGGATGAACATGTGCCACAGATTAAGATGGATTCTTCTTTGTGCTTCTGTCTGCTTCAAATGTTAAAGAAAAATGGAGTCGGTTTCCCAGTGTGCACTTGTTTTGAGAGTGTGGGCTGATGGGTAAAGAGGTAGGGTCAACTTCAAAACAATATAATGGGTATTTGTCCCTCCAGCCATCGGATGGGGCTAGTGAGCAACAACAGTATATATAAAAAGTTATATGCTGGGGCATGACAAGGAGGCAATTGGACTTTTTTCTTTTGAAGATGTTTTGAAGAAGAGATGACCCTGAGGGCACAGATAAACCTCCAAGTGCTTCAACAACTCTCTAAAAGAATGCAAATTACCAGCTGTCTGCAAGGAATATAATCCTCCTATTCCCCACTATCTTGTCAGAGCTAAAGAAGCTTCTTAAAAAAGAAGCAAAATGTCTTCAAAAGAAAAAACAAGAAAGTCCAGTTGCCTCCTGCAAAAGCACCTTTGAGGCAACCATGGCCTGGATGACTGAAAATATCTACAGACTATTATCCAAAGGCCCCGAGGGCAGGACAAGAAGCAATGGATGGAAACTCATCAAGGAGAAAACCAACTTAGAACCCAGAAGAAATTTCCTGATAATTGCAACAATTAATCAGTGGAACAACTTGCCTCCAGAAGTGTGGATGCTCAAACACTGGATGTTTTTAAGAAGAGATTGGATAACCATTTGTCTAAAATGGTATAGGGGTCTCCTTCTTGAGCAGGGTTGGAATAAAAGACCTCCAAGACCTCCTTCTAAGTCTTTTCTGTTACTTTGTTATTTCAAATTATCCTAAGTAGAAGTGATTCAGTGGAAAAATTGGAAAAAGAACCACTGCTGAGGAGTTTCCTTGACTGAAGGAGGCAAGGGAAAGAAAGTACAGGGAGCTGGCTAGGTATGGGTGGATAAACTTTTGGAGCCAAGTTGTTCCCCTGGTTAATTGTTCTCACTTGTACGAAATTTCTTCTTAATTCCAGGTTGCTTTTCTTCCTGATTAGTTTCCAACCGTTGTTTCTTATCCTGCCCTCTGTTGCTTTGGAAAATGTATGGACCTCCTCCTCTTTGTGAAATCTTTCCATGGATTCTTGCATTTTAAAATACACTCTTAAGCTTCCAAGGGAAAAGAAAAAGGTTCAAACGAATGCAGAGAGTGCAGGATTGAACACTGGCATCAGCAAATCCAACCAACCCAATTTTTCCCAATGCACTCAAAGTGAAAAATTCCAGAGCAGCCAGATTTCAACCAAACTGAAGGCAAAACCTCAGCACAGCAAATTTTCAGTAGAGTAGAGGTGAGAGAATACTATCTTATTTTCTGGTTAACTCTGTGCATACCCCTTTGTGCTATTGCTTGTAAAGATTTCAGAGTGACTTTGAAGGTAAAGCTTCTCTGCCTTTAAAAAGATATCCCAGATTTCAAAAGCAGAAGAACTTCAAAGCAGGCAGACAGCAAGCAGCTATCCTCATGTCAATCAAATCCATAAGGTACAAGTCCTTTGGGTATTTACATTGGTTCTGGGGCTTTTTTTTCCCCGAATGCCACACAGACATGCATGCATAAACGCTACCATGAAATCCAACTTCCTCACAGACATGTTTAGAGAAATTATACCCAAAGTGCAGTGGTTCATTTCCAAGGCAATCAGGTAAGATGAGAGGGCCACCAGTGACATTTTAAAGGGTTCCCTTACTTAAGATAGTGGCTGGTCTGCTCCAAAATTGCAGACCTCTTTTAACAATAAAATGCACAATATGATCCATATTTCTTGGCCTAACCAAGAAACTCAAAGGATCATACTTCAGCTGCAAGAGGCAAGTCAGTTTTCCATTAATAATATGGAAAATTTGCACCAATTCCGTTTTGAGAAGAGGCCCGTTTTGACTGAAGCTCATTAAAAGGTGATTTTTGATTGGTCAACAAGTCATTCAAAGCAGCTAGATTAAGCATTGAGTACTTTATTGAGCCACGGTGGCACAGTGGTTAGAGTGCAGTACTGCAGGTTACTTCTGCTGACTGCCAGCTGCCTGCAATTAGGCAGTTCAAATCTCACCAGGCTCAAGGTGGACTAAGCCTTCCATCTTTCCGAGATGGGTAAAATGAGGACCCAAAATTGTTAGGGGTAATACGCTCAATTTGTAAACTGCTTAGAGATGGCTATAAAGCACTGTAAAGCAGTATATAAGTCTAACTGCTATTGCTATTTGGCTCATCCTTGTCTTTATTCTGATGAAATTGGAAGCCCACATTCATACATTATTTTGCTGTTCATTGATTTTCACTGAAACCTGTTGCATTCGGCATGGACCTGCCAATTTTTGCAGCATGAAAGGTATCTCTTGATATTACCCCCAAGATAAAATGCTTGGGTCAAATCAGTGCTGTTCATTTTAGTATTTAAAATAAAATTGTTGCAAATTTCCTGTTTCTGTGCAGCTTGAGATGGGGAAAGCAGAAGGGAAGAACTAACCATCCATTAATACCCCCAACAACACCCTCCACTCCCCATGGAAGCCAGGTTTATGACACAAGAAGAAATAATTTTAAGGACAGGAGCCAACAAAATAAATACTAACAAACAGAGAGCAGGAATACTAACTAAGTTGGGGCAGCGGGGCACTGTGTTTTAAAAAAAAAAAAGCCCTAATTGATCAGCAATGGTCCAAGATCAGGGTTGGGATTCTACCAGTTTGCACCTATTCGCTAGAACCGGTTGTTAACATTCTAAGCAGTTCGGAGAACCGGTTGTTAGAATAAATTACTGGCCTAATCCTGTAAGGAAGGCAGGAAGGAAACATTCTGGTGTTGCTTACAGAAACTGCCTCTCCGTTAACTCTTATTACATTCTTGGCAGGACTAGACTTCCTGTCTCTGGAACTTCTCTGGAGTTATTTTCTCCTCCTTTGCTGGTACTTTGCTTGTGTGGAGTGACCATTCAAAGTTACAATGGCACTGAAAAAAATGACTTATGACCATTTTTCACACTTATGACTGTTGCAGTATTCCCAGAGTCACGAGAGGCCAGTGAGGAGATGCGTGCCTCGATGTGAGTGATATTGAGTTGGCCACACCCAGCCAATAACATAATCACCAAGCTATGTCCACCCAGTCACATGACCACCAAGCCACGCCTACCACTTAAGCCATGCCCACAGAACCAGTTGTTAAAAATTTCAATCCCTCCCCTGTCCAAGATAATGTCACGACTTTTATCCAAGGAGTGATTGTGAAAGTCTGAATGAGAAGAACAGGTTGCAGCTCAACCCTGGCTTTGGGATTTTGGCCCCCTTGGATCTAATGATTCTTTATCTTTACCTCTGAATGGGCTAGCATTTCCCCATATAGACTTGGTACAGAATCTATGGGTACACAACATAGGGTAAGACTCAGAAGGGTTTTGTACAGGTTTCTTTTTATGTACAAGCTATAGCTGTTTATGATTCAGGCCACTGTTGTTCAATGCCTTATTTATTTCCTGGATGGATTACTGCAACACAACCTACATGGGGCCGCCTTTGTATAACTTGGAAGCTTCACCTGGCGTAGAATGCAATGGCACACACCATCTTGGCCCTTTCAAAGTTGATCCCCATAAAACCATTGCTATGCCAGGTGCATTGGCTGCTTATATACTTCTGGGTACAATTCAATTAATGGTGATTACCTTTAAAACTTTGCTTGGCCCAGGTGCAGATTGCTTGCCAGACTATCTGTGAGGGCATTTGCCCATTTTACCAAATATAACAGAGGGGTCATATTTTGGGGGCCCTCTATAAAATAGTGCCACTTTGCACTATTTTTATGCCATAGCACCTACACGATGGAACTGCCATCACACTGAGATTCAGTTGACCTGAAACACTCTTGGCCTTCCAGAAGCCTGTTAAAACATGAGTTTTCACTAGGTCTAGGATGTTATTGGAGTCCAATATCTATTGGATATTAATATATGGTGTCTCAGATGTCTTTCTACATATATTCATCACTCAGAGTTATGCACTTAAGATAGGCAGCTATACAGTACAGGTAGTCCTTGGCAGTTTGCTTAGGGACTGTTCAAATTTACAAAAAAAGGCACTGAAAAAAATGACTTAAGACCATTTTTCACAATCATTGTAAGCATCCCCCTGATTAAAATCCAGATGCTTGGCACCTTCTTCATATTTATGATGGTTGCAGCAGCCCAGGGTCATGGGATCGCCTTTTGCAACCTTCTGACAAGCAAAATAAATGAGGAAGCCACCGATTCACTTAACAACCATGATGCTAACTGTCATGCCCCTGTCGGAATCTGAATCTGAGGAGGAAGATGAACAGCTGGCAGGGAGTGGGAGTGTGGCTCCATTGGCTGTGAAGGAAACTAGGGAAGGGCAAAGTCCAGCTGGGCAGAGCAGGGAAGTGATAGAACAAGGGAGAGGGAGTTCAGAAGAAGAACCAGGCCCAGCCCCTCTTCATCCTAGGGCACGCAGGGAGGAACGGAGAAGAAATCAACATAGGTTGCATGGCTTACAGGGGAGGAAAGGGCCCTGATTCCCTTCATTAGCCACACCTGGGAATGAGAGTTTAAAAGAAACGCATGCTGGGTGCAGCAGCTGCTGGGAGCAAATGTAAGTTTATCTTGTGTTGACTTTGCTTATCTGTGTTCCTGGCATCTTCCCAACCATGTGGAGTTATTGCCGTCCTTCACATCTGGAATTTTTGCTCCTGCTCTGCTGAACTAATTACCTCATTTTGCCTTGATTGGACTTATAGTTACAGTTTTTGTTGACCATGTTTTGGACTTGATTCTCTGCAGACAAAGGCTGTTCCTGGGAGAGTTTTTCTCCAGCCAGAAGGTAACCAGGAAATTGAGGGCAAAGTTGGAGCTAATAAAGGGATTCCTACTGATTATCTGACTGTGTTGCCTTTGTGCCACACCCTGGGTCATCACACTAACTTAACGACTACAGTGATTCGCTTAACAGCTACAGCAAGAAAGGTTGTAAAATGGGACAAAATTCACTTAACGCCTCACTTTGCAACTTAAATATTGGGCACAGTTGTGATTGTAAGTCAAGGATTACCTGTATAATTTTTTTTATATAGATAAACAAACATATGATCAAACTGGTCTGCCATATTTTGTTGCAATCCAAGATTTGAGTGGGGCTGAAGGCCCTTAAGGCCTGACTGTGTTCCAGGCCTGTGGTTAATGTGTTAGATGACTCCTTTCATGTTTCTTTTAGTTTTTCACTGTTAGAGTTGTTTTATTTTGCTTTGTGGTTGTATTTTAAGAATTGTATTTTTTTGATATTTTATAAGCTCTCCAGTGTCTCTGGGAATGGTTCGGCATAATAAATCTAAATAGTAACAAAAACAATATAATCTGCATCACATTGACAGCCAACTTATAAGCAAGGCTAGTCTAAAACATTCTGGCATGAAAGTATTGATTCCCTTGATATTGTGACCGACAATCAACCATTGTTCTGTAATTATTTACTTTTACAAATATCTCAGTGGTGGGATTTAAAAAAAATTATTACCAGTTCTGTGGGCGTGGCTTGGTGGGAGTGGTGTGGCTTAGTGGGTGTGGCTTGGTGGGCATGGCAGGGGAAGGATACTGTAAAACCTCCATTCCCACCCCACTCCAGGGGAAGGTTACTGCAAAATCCCCATATCTTCCCCACCCCACTAACCTGCTTTCCAGTTCCGTTCTCCTGTGCAGGGAAACCAAAGAAGACCCAGTCAATCAGCTGGGACTCGGGAGGCAGAGAATAGATGGGGGCGGGGCCAGTCAGAGGTGGTATTTGCCGCTTCTCTGAACTAGTCAAAATTTCCACTACCAGTTCTCCAGAACTGGTCAGAACCTGCTGAATATTACCTCTGAAATATCTGAAAGCACAACAAAAGGTGGGGGAGAAAGGAACAAAGAAACAAAAAAGAAACAGAAAACAACAGATTTACAACCAACATAAAAATAAGAGTTTTCAAAATAGCTTTAAGTTAGCACTGCATATAAAAATGATCCTATATCAGCCTGACACTTTAAAACCATTGTCAAAACCCAATCAATGTTCAGTAATTGGCAAAAATGGCCAATATGATAAGATTCATCAATCAAAATGAAGAATTAATAGGAGTTTCTATCTTATCTGACAAATTCTGTCTTTGTTATCATGAATCAGGCAAGATGTATTATTTTAAAACCTTTTAAAATTCAAAGAAATGTAAGATGGAGACTTCTAGGATGGAAAAAGAAGGAACCTTGGGCAATCAGTAATAATCTGAGCTCCAATTGGTCCTGCATCCTGGCTATAGTATTAACTGGCCAGATGTCTTGCTTTGCATGCACTCAAAGTAGATGTTTTAATATTTGTTATTGTTTTAATAGTTTTTATGTTTGTTTATTCTTTTTAAATGCTTTTAAGATTTCAATTGTAATATATGTTTTAGAATTGTGACCCTCATCGAGTCATTTGCTGAGATGAGTGGCTATAAAAATCAAGGAAGGAAAGAAGGAAGGAAGGAAGGAAGGAAGGAAGGAAGAGTGAAAGAGAGAGAAGGTATACTTCCAACTATCTATAATGTTGTAATTGCAATCATGTGGAATCATGGAGGTTTTGCAACAGCTGAAATTTCAGGGATACATCCTTTCTTTTTTTAGTGTCACCATAACTTTGAACAATCATAGAATGAACGAATGTAAGCTGTAGAGTACCAGTACCATCAAATACTTGAAGAGGAATTCACCATCACTTGCCTAGCCACATGCCATCTTCTGGGATGTTTTAAACTAGCCATCAGGGATATAGATCTAAAACACAGGTGGTCAAACTAACAGCCCTGATTATCCTTTCTTTTACTTCCTCAGCATTAACAGGGTTCATTTCCACCTAGCTAACCAAACAAAACCATGCTTCACTGAACTCCGGGAGATTTGCACTGGTAGAGTCCAACTCAGGGCAGATCCAAGTTTACCTATGAGATGCCTTAAATATGCCTTACAGCAACCCTCTTGGTATTCCTCTGCTCCCACTTTCACCAAGAGGTACTGGGTCGCCTTAAATAGGTCCACTGGCTGGCAATTCTGTGGACATAGTGAGAGCAGAGAAACAGATATGTTTCACTGTTCTTATCGCCCAAACATTAACTTTAGTAAAGGTTCATATCCATGTTTGGCTGGATTAGCTCCAGGGGTGGGGATGCTGGGGGTTCGCAGGGGTTCGAGAGAGCCCCTAGCTAAGAGTCTATGCAGTTCAAAGAACCCCAAATCCCACTCTTGGCTGGTGCCACCCCATCCTGCTCCTCCCAGAAGTCCCCACACAGTCAATTTTGGGTGCAGGTAAGTGCAGGGCATGCATGGAGGCTCAGGGAGAGTGAAAAATGGGCCTCCTGTTTGGGGAAGGCCGGAAGTTTGGGAAGGCCGGAAATGGGCCTATTTCTGGCTTCCAGAGAGTCTGCAGAGCCCAGGGAGGCTGTTTTCTCCCTCCCAAAGGCTCGGGGAAAGCCTCCAGAGCCTGGAAAGAGCAAAAAGTCCACCCCCACTGTGGTGCAGGAGGCCAACTAGGCCATGCCTACCATGGCCATGCCCACCCAGCAACCGGGCAGAGAACTCACTGATAAATTTTTGAAGCCCACCCTTGATTAGCTCTTCATCTTCCTTCAGGCGTCTCTTCTGCCCCCATCTCCTACAGTTCCTTTGATCCACGGGCTGGGAAAGACGTACACGTATAACCCAATCCAAGGCCTTTGTTACCTTTTCATTCCAAGAAGTGACTAAGATCTCAATCAAACTGCCAAAGCCTCAAAGAAAACCTCAAGTTTTGTCTGGAACCCATTAAGGTTGACTTAGTGCATGAGTGGGCCAATCAGACAGGTCGTACTTCCAGATGGTATGGAGAACTCCAAATCAATCAGACAGTGTCCTGACTATGACAAGGGACTGCTGTTAATTTTCCCCATATCCAGATAATTTTGCACAGCATAGAGACAAAAAAAAAAAATGGATCCAACACAGGCCTTTGTCTGCACATCAGATCCTCAGTGATGCTGAGTGTGTGCAGGAAAAAAATATGATATATCAGTTTGCTGTAAAAAAAAAAAGGACATAAAATTGTTGGAAAATAACATCAGAAAGTATTTTGAATAGCATCAAAGCAATGGCACCAAGCATTATTATTAACAAGTCAACAGTTTCTTCAGGGCATTTCTGTTATAAACTATGTAAGTCACTTAGCTAAAGTATTGTGCCTTTTGAAATTCATATAATTTTAAATCTTAATTTAAAAGGCTTTTTAACACTTCACTGAACACTGTAATTGATAACATGTACACCTAACCACCCTCAGAATTAGACATAGTGGCCATGTAATTATCTCCTAAGATGCCAAAAAAATAGCATGAAAAAAACAGCATATTTCTATTGGAGAGAGAGGCACAAAGAAAAGTATGAAATTTTCTATTTAAGATCTACAGTTCTGATGGGACCCACTTTATCAATTTATATGCTTTTTATAAAAAAAAACTTCCCTAATTTGTTTAGGCCCTAGAAGAAAATATTAATGCCATTATAGCTTTTCATGCGGTAAAACATTCTGAAATTCTGCCTGTGTTTTTCCTGGACTTTAGGAACCACTTTGGTGGAATTCAATGAGGCTCTGTTCTAAGAATACAGGGGATTGAACTCTTGTGAGCTGACATTTACAGCGGATTCAAAAAGATACTTTATCCCTATGATCATATTCATTTACAAAGGGCAATTCAACATCTCTCTCCCAAAGCGCTTGAAGAACTTCTAATAAAAAGCTTGAAGTGATAAGAAAGTGTTACTACCCCGGCATACCCATTACATGACTTTACTTTGCTCCTCTTCCCTGGCAGCTAAACAAAGTTTTTACAAGATGAAGATGAGGATGATATTGTAATGCTGAAAAGGCATTACAATCATCTCACTTTAGATGGTACTGTTTGGAAGAGAGAGACCTTCTTCATACCACAAGTCAGCAATTACCCACAAGAAGGTGCTATGGATTTGCTCAAATCTGATACACCCCTGTAATTTAAATTCAAAATTCTCTTTGTGTAACACACATCAGGTATAAAACAGCAACTTATCTGAGAAACCGTGAGATCAAAGTGAATCTTTAAAAGGGAGAAGAATACATTTCTTTTCATTATGAATGGCAGAAGGTGGTTGCAAGTCTATAAAAGATTAAGCCCATTAAATTTAGAAAGGTTTGTTTCTAAACAGACATTTAGGACTAACATCCTGGGCATGCTATTTGTTTACTATTTATTTAATTTAAAAATGAACCGCCTAAAGATTTTAATGTCATGTATCAACTGACCATTTATGTCCTATTCTGATTTCTCCATAAGTTGATTGTTGTTGCTTTAATTTCAACATAGCTAATTTCTGTCTCCCAGGCACCTGGGCCAAGAAACAAAGAGGGAGGGAGGGAGAGAGAATAAATAAATTTAATCAATTAATTAATTAATACGCACACATATGTACTTCTTCTTCTTCTTCTTTTTCTTCAGCGTTTGTCTCGCGCTCGGGCGAGGTCCGCTAATGTCCTTGAGTACTGCTTCCACACCTCTCTGTCTGCCACGTGTGTCGGGTCTGCCTTCGCGATCTCTAGATCGGCCTTGATCGTGTCCATCCAGCGTTGTTTAGGTCTACCACGCGGTCTCGCTCCTCCGACAGTCACCTTCATTACAGATTTGATGATGGATTCTTCCTTGGCGCGGCTCACGTGGCCGAACCATCGTAGCCGGGACTGCCTCATGACCGTGGGGATGGGCACGACGTTGAACCGCTCTACGCACTTCTTCGCTCCTGACGCGATCGAGTAGGGTGAGGCCTACCGACCATCGGAGCATTCGCATCTCCATTATCTGGAGTCTGCTTTCGGCTTCTTTGGTCGTCGGCCAGCACTCTGCGCCGTATATGGCCACGGGCGCACCACAGAGTTATAGATTTTCGCCTTCAGGCGCATCGGCATCTTCTTGTCACAGAGGACGCCCGTGACGGACTTCCATTTGCCCCACGCTGCATTGATCCTGGCTGCCACCTCAGTTTGTAGTAGGCCTTCTTCCCCAAGAGTAGTTCCCAGGTACTTGAAGGTGGAGGCGCGCGGTAGCTCCTGCCCGTTCACGTGGATGGAGCCTGTCATTTCATTATCAGTGGTCAGGTATTCGGACTTCTTTAGGTTCAGCCGGAGCCCGAACTGCTCGAGGCGGTCGTGCCACTGTTGGACTCGGTGCTCGAGTTCAGCCTTGCACAGGTTGGCCAGGAACACATCATCGGCGTAGAGCAGCGTCCATGGAGCGGGCGTGTACAGGTCGTGTGTAATTGTGTCCATCACCAGAATGAACAGCAGTGGTGAGAGAGCAGAGCCCTGGTGTACGCCGACGGTAATATTAAACTCCTCTGATATCCCAGCTGCCGCTTTTACACGGCTTTTGTGACATCTGTATAGGAGTTGGACCCATTGTACGAGCAGCTCAGGCACGCCGTGATCTCGCAGTGCGTACCAGATGAGATCGTGCGGGACTCGGTCGAAGGCCTTTTCCAAGTCTAGGAAGGCGGTGTGGAGCGGGATTTTCTTCTCTCTGTGAGCCTCCATCAGCATCCGCACACCGAAGATGGCGTCGGTGGTGCCGCAGTTCTTGATGAATCCAGCCTGGTTGACGCTGATGTCGACGATGTCCCGAATGCGCTTATCAAGGACGCGTTCAAAGATCTTCATAGTGTGTGACAGTAACCTGACCGGTCTGTAGTTGGAGCAGTCCGCTGGGCTGCCCTTTCCTTCCAGATCGGAACAGTGGTGCTGCGGTACCAGTCGTGTGGCACTTTTCCCGTGGAGACGATGTTGTTGAACAGCTCGCACAGCCACAATGCCGAGCCCGGTAGTGCCTTTTTCCAGAAGTCGGCAGGGATGTCGCCTGGTCCTGTTGCCTTACCGTTTTCATGGCCTTGATGGCGTCGGCGACCTCGCTGGCATAAATGCCTGAGACTGGGCCTTCAACTGGGTCACCTCGCGGGTTCGTGGGTGTGGGAACTCCTCGGTGGAGATCTTCTCGAAGTATTGCCGCCACCTCTCTGCAGCGTCTCTGGGGTTGACGATCAAATTTCCCCTTTCGTCGTTGATCCCATGAAACTGGTCAATGTCCAGGGTCTTCCTGTGTCTGTGTTTGGCTAGGCGGTAGATCTCATTCTCGCCTTCTTGCGTGTTCAGCTTCTCGTAGATGTCATCGTAGTGGGAGCTTCTGGCTGTCGCTACTGCTTTCTTGGCTGCCTTTTTGGCCGCCTTGTATTCGCAGAGCTTCTCGCTGGTCTTGTCCTGAAGAAAGGCCTTGTAGAGCCGTTTCTTCAGGTGTACGGCATCTTGTACTTCCGGTGTCCAGAGCCATGTATCTCGTTCGATGCGTCTCCGTCCTGGCTTGGTGCAACCAAGCTGTTGGCAGCCGGCAGTGTGAACAGTGCTCTTCAGCATGGACCACGCTTCCTGTGGCCCGTCGACCATCTGCGGGAACTGCTCCGGTTTGATGAGGGGTCCCGCCATCTTCTTCTGGTTCCACCACTTGATTCGTGGCTGGTCTGCATTCCTTTTGTCAATCCTGGTCTTGGGCTTGCTGATCCTGATCTTCGCCATCAGCGGCCTGTGCTGACTGCTCGATTCGTACGGGTACACCTTGGCGTTGAGCACGTTTTTTAGCGGCTCTTCGTCGTACGATGATGTAGTCGATCTGTGTGTGGTGGCTCCCGTTTCTGCTATGGTAGGTGAGGAGTTGAGATTCTCGCCTAATGAAGCAGGTATTCGTGATGGTCATATCATGGGAGTCGGCAAAGTCCAGGATCCTCTGGCCATTCTCATTCGTATCGCCTGTGCCGTGCCCACCGTGGCACTGGTGTCCGTTTTGTCCCGCCTACATGACCATTCAGGTCGCCGAGATGATGATGTCGCTTCGTGTGGGATCTGCCTGAGTTGGATGTCGAGCAGTTCCCAGAAGGTATCCTTCTCCTCCTCGTGACATCCGGTCTGAGGGGCGTAGGCGGACAAGATGTGTAGGCGCTGCCTCTTGGTCGCTACGACGATTATCATCAGTCGTTCTGTGAGGCGCTTAACTTCTGCGACGGAGCTTTGCCAGCTTGGACTGACAACCACAGCTACACCGCCGCGGTTTTCCTTACAGCTGGTGTATATGATCTTGTAGCCGTCTATAGTCGTAGCCTTGTTGCCCTTCCAGCGAGTTTCCTGGAGGCAGCAGATGTCCAGCTTCCTGTCCCGCATGGCCCTGACGATCTCGGTCGAGCGTCCAGTCAGCGAATCCACGTTCCAGGTGGCCACCTTGAGCGTCTGGCAGTCCTCTGTTCCCCGCTTGCGCTTTTTCACACGGATCGGGTAGTCTCCGTGCGCATCGGACCCGGACGCAGTCGCCATAGCTTTCTCACACGGTGCAGGTGTGCCGTGCTTTCCGCGTGGACCATTTCGTTGATTTTTGGCGCAGGCCAATGGTCTCCTGCGCCCGTCGGTTCCCCCGAACGCGGTAGCATTGGACGTGTGTTTTGTAGTGGGCGTTTCCACCATGTTGATGCGGCATTTGAGTACTCCAGCCGGCCTGTCGCGTGGGCCTGTCGTTGGAGGGTCTGCTCTCAGTTACGGTCAGCGTTTGACGGCTTCGCGCATCCAGGGGACACCACTTGGAGGTGGCAGACCGCTCGTCCCCCACGCACACATATGTACATACATACATAAAGGGGTGTTGGTCCTGCCAAGGTGCTTGGTGACTGGTAAAGGGGGCCTGGATCTAATATCTAGGTGATAAACCCCCAAAACAAGGATAATCCTAGATAAAAGTGCAGGACTTGCACAAAAGATTGGAGACAGCCGCAAATAAAATCAGCAGTCTGAAGCGCCTCGCGGCTGCCGCAGCTATCAACAATCAAAGTATCGGCACTGACTCCAGCCCCAGCCAGGGCCACACGGGCTCTCTGGGGCACTCTCCATTCTCAATCCAACCAACAACAACAACAACAAAAACACCAGTCAACCAGCAAAAAATCAAGCCAAATTTTAAAGAATAAAATTAAAAGGCATGAAAGGAAAAAAGGCGGCTGAATCAGCAAAGCTGGACAGCTGTCAAACCTTTCTCCTAATCCAAATGAAGAAAAGAATCCAGGGAGTAGAAATATTCTTCAAGAAAGTCCAACAATTCAGAGCCCTTTTAGGGTGGTATGAATGAGCTGAGACTGAGTGAAGAACTGGGGGACCGTTACCGGGGGCATGTCCTCAGAATTCAACTCGGTCTGTAGAGCAACGAGGCTAGAGACTGCCTTGCCTAGATTCTCCCTTTGACAATAGGGAGGGAGGGAGGGAAGGAAAGGAGGGAGGGAGGGAGGAAACATTACCTTTCAAAGAAGCTTTATTTTAGAAAATTCTATTCACATTAAAAGCCCAACTGTACAAATCAGTTAACGCTAAACTGAAGAAAGGAACCCATTTCCATTTCAGTTCTAATCGAAGGTCTAAACCAAGGGTGTCAAACTCACGTCATCACAGCAGTGTCATGTTCCATATTGGGATTTTTCCCCCTTCACTAAACCAAGCGTGGGCATGTCCAGCACTTTACACATGACAGCCCTGGTCTAGAGTGATTGGGAAAGTATATCCTAACTGGATGGATGATGTTATAAAAGTGAAATTAAAGTGATGCTGTTATTAAAGAAGTCTTCTGAACACTGTTCAGCTGAATCCTATTAAGAAAGCCAGTTTGGTATAATGGTTAAGACATCAAGCTAGAAACCAGGAGATTGTATGTTCTAGTCCAGTTTTAGGCACAAAGCCAGTTGAATGTCTTTGGGCCAGTCACTCCCTTTCTGCCCTAGGAAGGAAGAGCAAATCACTTCTGAAAAATCTTGCTTAGGAAATTGTAGGGATTTGTCCAGGCATTTTTCAGAGGTTAAAATAACCTGACTGAGGCATTGAAAATGCACTTTTATATGCTCTCAGAAACCCTTCTAGCTGAATATGTATGCTTCAAATGATAAAACATAGGGGTACATTTGCTGACAATTATGGATTATGGTTTTAGTTTTCCAAAATCTTCATGCCTTAGTGAATATTTACCATTACATTTTTGAAATATGTTCATTGCTCTTGTTTTGTCACTGTTAAACTATTCTAATATTTTAGGATTGATGCAAACTTAAAAAAATATTACAATTCAGGCAAGGGAACGTACTTTGAAGTTGTCAAAATGTTAATAAAATAGCGCTGTTCTGCTATATTTGTTCTACAGGAATTAATTCCTAAAGAATTAGTTAGAAACAAAAAAGACCTCATGTTGCTTATTGGAATTTCCTTGCTATAATTATAAATGAGTTTGGTTTAAGGTACATTGATCTATAAGTATGATTATGCTATAAAATATGCAAACTGATAGATTGGGACACTTTGTTTTCATATCTCAGCAAATACTCAAGCTAGGGGGTTTACAAATTAACAAAAATATTAGTCTAAAAACTGATGGATAGTATAATATGCATTTCAGTATAAGTAAGAACTGAGCTTAGACTTCAATTCAGTGAGCCATATTTCAAGAGTTATATTGAGGGATATTTAAAAGGGTAGGATAAAGCTGGCAAGCAAAAGCTGGAAAATATCTCTTTTGAAGAAAAGATGAAGGAGCTTAGCATGTTAAGCTAGAAGTGGGCTACCCAGCAATGAAGCAAATAGAGAACACGGTCAGGGTTTAAAGTGAGCCTAGCAACATGGAATGAAGAAAAAAATACTGCATTGCTTATTCAGTTGTTTATGTTAGAAATTCCATTTATATGTAGCATCACAGAGTATTCAAAAAGTACAGCCACCATGTGCTTTACTGCTCAACTATTTAACTGACATAGGAAACAGGAAAGTCTACTTAGAGCAAAAGAGCATAGAATATATACCATAGACCCAAACTTGTAAACACTGCCATCTACTGACTGAATATTACTATAGTTGTTGCATAGAAATACATTCCAACAATGATTTCCAATAGTTTATTCCTAATCTGGCCCCTGCCATGTGCATTCTTAAAGGGATGGTTCCAACAGACCAAGACATTAGCATTAATTAGGGCTGAATCAGGATTTGACACTGTGAGAATCTTTCTAAAAAATCAAAACAAGAGTACATTCAAATAGCAAAAGTCAACTGCTTGCTTCACAATGCCATTCACTGAAAATGACAGAGTAGGCTGAAGGAGAGGGAATTCTGCATTCAGTGTTCAGGTTGGCACCTAAACAGGGCACAGAGTTCAGCAGTTTTAAATTAAGTGGACTTTCTGCTTAATTTTATGAATCTCACATGAAATATTGAGTAGACACAGACACTTTAGAAAAGAGAGGGTTTTTTTTTCTGGGTAGTGTTCAAAATCCCCACCCTCTCTTATCTATGAGTGACAAACAGTAGTTTAACCAAAGTTTTTGCCTGGATTGTCATTTTGTAAGTACAACCTTAAGATTTTGAAAAGAAAAGCTGTCCTATAAGAGGAGAGCCCTGCTCCAGAGCAATAAACACAATGTGGAACTAAACACTATGTTCTGTTACCTTCCAACAGATACTGAGAGTAATCTGAGACATTACTTCCTTTAACCAAAGTTCATGTAACCATTGGAAACACTGCTTGAAAGTATATTTCAAGTTCTACAAAGAAAAAGACAGGAGAATCTAAAAAGCAAATAGAGACTTTTTACAGTTTTACAAACAGAACCATTTCCAGCTTGCAATAACTTATGAAACAGTTTCGGGAAAATAGTAGACCTACTACTATAGACAAGGATAGATGAATATGGTCATTTTCAAATTCTTCTAATTTCTCAATGTTCCAATATCAAATTTGGTTTAGCCTACTATCTCCATATCATTTTGACATTATTTTTAGAAAGGTTTTCATGGAGCTACACATCTTGCTACACTAATTTTCCTAACTTCCAAATGGATACCTGTTCAATCATGTGTGTGTATGTGTGTGTATACACATTTATGTGTGTGTATGCGTATGTACCCATACACACTCTCATGCATACATACATGCATATGATATATGTATATATACACATTTGTTTGGGAAATTGTATATGCCTATGTGTTCTATTTGTATAGAGATACAGTATATGTACACACACATACAAACAAACAAAAAAATAATGCAAACTTTATAACAACTGGTGAAACAACGTAGATATCTAATGAACTTTGAATTTCTAAACAATTTTTTTTCTCCTATTGTTTTTCAAAGTGAAAATTATTTTTGCCTAATGCATTTGTTTCCCAATCTTATACATAAAGGAAAAAAAGGTTCTAAAATACCTACCCCTCATCTGGAGCTATATTAATGATTCTTTTTTTTTTTAGTTCTAAAAGTTTATCTAAAAATGAGCATCTACTACATTTAGTCCTAAGTCCAGAGCTGAATGAATATTCAATACTAGGATAAAATCAAAATATCCAAGAAAGGTCATGGTGATGCCTCCCTTGGTTTTTCTGTGACTGGATTTGTAAGCTTCTATTATATCTTTTTTCCATAATGCTCTGAAGTGATACTGTACTGTGGGAAATGTACATTTGTAACTGACTGGTAAACTGGTACACAACTGATTGATGAGCCCTGGTAGTGCAGGGCTTAAAGTGCAGAATTGCAGGCTGACTCTGTCCACAGCCTAGAGTTTGATACTGACGGATTCAAGGTTGACTCAGCTTCCATCCTTCCTTGGTTGGTAAATTGAGCACCCAGATTATTAGGGGCAATATCAGTGGTGGGATTCAAAAAAAAATGTACTACCGGTTTTGTGGGCATGGCTTTGTGGGCATGGCATAGCTTGGCAGGCATGGCTTGGCTTAGCAGGTGTGTCAGGGGAAGGTTTCTGCAAAATCCCATTCCCTCCCCACCCCACCCCACTAACCTGCATTCCAGCTCCATTCTTCTGTGCAGGGCAACAAAAGACCCAGCCAATCAGCTGGGACTTGGGAGGTAGAGAATAGATGGGGATGGGGCCAGTCCCATGGAATTTGATGGTTCTCTGAACTACTCAAAATTTCCAATATCGGTCAGAACCTGCTGAATACCACCTCTGGGGAATATGCTGACTCTTTAAACAGCTTTGAGAAGACTGTAAACCACTATGGGGCAGTTTATAAATTGGTAAATCACTGTCAGTAAATAAGACCACCAATTTAGGAGATGCACAGAACACATTTCCTGAACGGGTCTGAAAAGGTTATTCAAAGTTAAATTACAACATGTGCAGATCCACTCTACAAAGTATAACAAAGGCGTGCGGTTGTGATTCCTAACTCTTCTACCATGAACAAATGTGCTCCAGTGCAACACTGAGAAGGAAAAAATACTGTATATATTTTGTAACCTAATGCTCCATAGTGAAATCATTAGGTCTGCTTATTCTGTTTCAAAGGAGTTGGTCCATTTATTATTAAAAACTCTTACAAATAATAGCAAGATGTAAATTTATTTCCCTGAGTATATTTAGAAAATATCTAATCTCACTTGTTAAAAGAAACGTAAAATCTCATTTGAGAGAAGAAACGGTCCTTGAAATGGTCTGAGAACCAGGAAAGAAGATTACATGAAGTGATAGCCTTTTAATGAAAATGGAAAAAGAGAAAAAGAAAGAGGGAATTTGGGCTTCAGAAAAATCTTTGAAAAGAAATTTCCAGCCAGAGCCCAATTTAAAGTCTATGCCTAATCTAGACTATCCACTTCCGTTCTTTCTGTCCACTCACACCATCTTCTCTCTCTCTCTCTCTCTCTCTCTCTCTCTCTCTCTCTCTCTCTCTCTCCCTCCCTCCCTCCCTCCCCCTCCCCCTTCCCCAACCCCTACTCCTCTTTCTCTCTCCATCCCCCTCCCTCCATCTTCACTCTATGAAGCTGAAGGCCAGATTATATATGGTTGGCTACTGCAAGAATCCAATTATCAGACAACCCAAATCCTGGCATTTGTCCAAAGGTCAAGTGCTGCTCTTTGTGCATAGAGGTTGACAAGATTAAGCAGATCTCCTGCTCCAGATACCTGGAGGCAGTCCTTCCCTTTGTCAACAATAGGAACATCCATGAGGTTTCACCCATTGCTGAAAATGCACAGAGGTTTCCTCAAGCCATCCTTAAATTCCCAAAGAAAAGAAGTGGCCCCACTGCACTCAAATTATTTGAAGCCAAGCCAATAGTACTTTTTTTATGGTGCCCAGCTGGGCTCCTTTTCTAATTTTGCACCATTGGAGCTTTTATGAACCAAATGTCTAAGTTTCCAAAATGTGTCTCTAATGCCATCCTGAGACTAAAGACAGGCCTTGTAAGACAGTCTAGGGCAGGGGTGTCAAACTCAGTTTCATTGAGGGCTGCATCAGGATTGTGTTTGACCTCTGGGGGCCAGAGTGGGCATGGCCAGGGTCAGCATGGCCAGCTCGACATCACTTGTGTCAGGAATGCCTGCGAGAGCCCAAGTGCTCTATGATCCCAAGTTCTGTTTTCAGCTGCAATGGCCTCCTGCAACCCACTGCCATTGAAAATGGTGCCCGGAAGGGCCAGTCTTTCTCTGTTTCCAGAGAGGGCCCATGAATGCGCCCTGCGGCCATCAAGTTTGACACCCCTGGTCTAGGGTGTGGGTGACTACACTCAGCTATTGACTTACACTTCCTTTTTTTCCCCCTCTTGTCTTTACCCATTAAGTATGAGCGATGATTTTCAATTCATATTCAATTTCAATTCACTAGCAGTGGTAACTGAAATCTCATCCTTGGGCTTCTCTCCAGATCTGATACTCAGCATGAGATATGATTAGGTCAAAGCACTATTAACCATTGTGTAGCAGGTGCAGAGTGCCAATTGGATCTAGCCAGGGCCCCAATTTTTATTGCCAGTGAATCCAACAGGTACTCTGATTCCCCTATGGCATACCTAATTAAACTAGAAGAACCTAAACACTGGAGTGCTATTATTCTGACACAACGTCATGTTCTTCTCTCAGCTGGCCTTGAAGATTCCTTAGAAGAAGATTCCTTACCTGGAGACACAATGCCCTTTGACCCTGGACACATACAGAAAAAGACAACAGACCATGTGTTTCTCCAATGCTGTATTGTAGAAATGTTTGCACCAGTCTCGTCTCACCATTACAGTATAAAGACCCAGAAATAATTCTACACCTCCCTGCTGCTTTCAGATATCAAGCCTGCTATAACATCAAATGTTGCTAGGTTTTATGCAGCAGCACTTAACATTCATCAGATGATGACCTGTGTCATAAACTAGACTTAATAAGTAACTACTTTGCCGTATTAGAGTGGTTTGTAATTTGGTAGATATAGAATAGCCTTCCACATGCTAACCTTTATGATCCGACACCCATCTAATGCTCCTACCCTCCCTTTAGATTCGTTTAGACTCTTGTTTATTGGATGCAACAAAAAACTCTCTATATTGACAGAGGATCTATTTGATTTTAGAGACGATCTTTCAACAATTGACCAATGTTTCAATTATTACCAAATATTACCAACTATTACTATTAAACTTCTCATCACTCCTTATCACCCATCCCCTCCAACTTGTAACTATATAATTGTAACTTTGTCACTTGTATCCTTATGATTTATATTGACTGTTTCCTAGTATGATTTGATTGCTTATTGTACCCTATGATGATTATTAAGTGTTGTGCCTTATGATTCTTGACTCTTGATGAATGTATCTTTTCTTTTATGTACACTGACAGCATATGCACCAAGACAAATTCCTTGTGTGTCCAATCACACTTGGCCAATAAAGAATTCTATTCTATTCTATTCTATTCTATTCTATTCTATTCTATTCTATTTTCAACATCTTATCAAAAAACAGAAGTCTCAGAATCTGCTTCATTTTAGGTAGCCTTTGTTAATTTTAAACTAGCATTTGACTGTATAATATCTTTGACTAAGCTATGAAACAAGTGTATAATACCACTATGGATCACTAATTGTTTTTTTAATGTGTGTATCTATGCATCAAGAGATTTGTGCACGCAAATAAAGAATTAGACTCGATTGGATCTCTCTCACATCCAAACCCACAGATGCTGTTTTAGATCCTTTAACTTTTCATATTTTAAGCTCTTCTATGCTTTTTAGTTGACTGTACCCCACCCCCTGACTGCACCCCATCGTCCTGATGCCTAACTTTAATAAAATTTTGATTCTATGATAAGATATTAATTAAACTGCTTCCATTCGGAAAGGATATTATCAGGTCCAAAAGTGAGTCAATGAGATCCAATCAAGTCCAGTACTTTATATGCTTGCATCGAATGGACAGAATCTTGCCAAACTAAAGCTATAACTTTCTAATACATAATGAGAGAGTCTAGGGCAGGGGTGTCAAAACCAAGGCCCGGAGGCTGGATCCGGCCCACAGGATGCTTAGATCTGCCCTGAAAACAGTGAAGGACCAGCCTCTCCCAGTGAAAAAGGAGCTTGAGAGGGCCACAGGCAGCCCTACTAAGCTCCATTTTCACTGGCAGAGGGTTGCAGACGGGTGTCACAGCCAAAAACAGAGCTCAAGAGCCCGTTTTCACTGGCAGAGTGCTCAAGCCAACACAGGCACCTCCAACATGAGTGATGTCAAGCTGGTCACGCCCACCTTGCCCCACTGCCCTTCCAAAATGAAACACAACCCTGATATGACCCTCAATGAAATTGAGTTTGACACCCCTGGTCTATGGTGTGGCTACCCTAAATCTCTTCCTCCCCTTCCACCTCAGGACTGTGCAGTGTCTTAATTTAGGTCTCTTCCTGGAAAAGCTCTGGGTTATCCAAATCCTATCCCTCTGCTGCTGCCAGTGCACATTCTATCACAGATATAAAGCTATATGTACATATATTTCTAATATGCTAATAATTAAGTTCCTAACCCCTTTAGATGGGTATTCTTTCATTCAACAAACAAAAGATTGAGGTTGTAGGAAAAGGTGCATAGAGCTACAATAATTTATTTATTTATTTGTTTGTTTGTTTGTTTATTTAAAATATATGATCATCTGAACATGGTAATTCCTCCTTTCAGACGGTTCCTTCAATATAGGACATTGCATATAACAATTTTATACAGGGTTAAGATTGTGCAAAGCATGAAAGAGTTCTTGTGTCAGGTACCCCAATGAAGCAGATTTTTTTTTTCCTTTTGAAGCAATGAATCAAGTCGAGTGGCTTCCATGTACTTGGTTCCTTTCAAAAAGGTTTACGGATTTATTGGATTTCCACCCAGATGGTTTATTTGTTTATTTAGTGCAGGGGTGTCCAACTTTGGCAACTTTAAGGCTTGTGGACTTCAACTCCCAGAATTCCTCAGCCAGCTTTGCTGGCTGAGGAATTCTGGGAGTTGAAGTCCACAAGTCTTAAAGTTGCCAAGGTTGGACACCCCTGATTTAGTGTATGGCATTTAGAGAGGTTGTGCAATCACTGATAAGATAAATTTAGTTTAAATGAAGAATCAGCAAATTGAGATAGATAGATGATAGACAGACAGACAGATGGTGGGGGGAGAGAGAGAGAGAGAGAGAGGGAATATAGGAGACAATATATTAAACTAAGATGAAAACCATAGTAATATGGAGCCATAGAATTGCAGTGGAATTGATGTTATATTTCAATGTCTAAGGAAGCTACCCATCTAACTGATTCTGGAGTGGTTGTGGTGAGATCATCCCTGGTACCTTGAAATTTCCTGAGGAGACATTCTTGAATTATATGTGCTATAGTTTGTTCCAGTGCACCACAGTCATATTGCTCGCTCTCGGCCGTTCCCCATTTAAAAAGCTTTGCCTTAGTTACGGTATAGAGGATATGAAGTATAGACTACTTCCACGATGGTATACCCCAGGCAACATTCTGTCTTAACAGAGCAGCTAAAAATCTATACACACAGCAACCAAACTGGATATTGCGTCCCTCATTGTCAAAAACCTACAGGGGCATCAATTAGACCACAACGGTTCTTTTAAGAACTTACTGACAAAAGATATTCTGGTATGGATAAAGACAATGTCTAGTGTTGAAGTGTTGGCTCCTTTTTCAATATGAAACATATGCGTAGTAGGGTGATAGCCAGCCAATCAGTTTACTGCCTCATTTAGCTGTCTGCTGTTATTGCTGTTTGGCATGGCATGGCTAACACCATTTGCTTCCTCAGCTTTCTTGCTTCTTTAATGTAGGCAGACAAAGGTCTTAGCTTCGCTCTTTTCTGCTAATGGAAAACTACACTTCGGTGTGGGTCCTGCTGACACAGCTGGGAGTTCAAGTAAGCTCTGAGCACTTTGAATAGGAACTCAAGGCTGACCTACACCCTTGAGTCAAACCTGACTTTAGAAATCAGCACAATGCTCCAGCAAGTTAGTCTCTTGACAGGGAATGAGTGGGTGCCGTGCTAGCAAATGAGTGAATTTGCAGAATAATTTGAATAAAAGCCTCTTCCTCCTCCTCCTCCTGATATCATATAAATTCCCAACTGTTTGGCAAAAATCCTATAAGCTTCTCTAAAGTACAAGATAATGTATCTAGTAGCATCATGCAGTGACTTCCACAGGTGCAGTGCAATATATCTTGGTCTGTCGTCTGAAAGAGATGTTATACTCTTCCTCCATTCTGTATCAATCTGCTAATTGAACCTGGTTTCAGAATTTGGGATGGAATTTCCATATACTTGCAGCACAGAGCAATTTCTCTGATGTACACAATTCATGCCACTATTACCTGGCCATGTTTCCCTTCAGTATCTGATGTAGGAGCCACTTTGCTGAATAGTATATCTACATTCTTTCTATCAAGGGATGCCTTTGATTACAAACCAATCCCAAACCCAGGGGTGGGATTCTTCAGGTTCACACCTATTTGCTAAAACCAGTTGTTAACATTCTAAGCAGTTCAGAGAACCAGTTGTTAGAAGAAATTACTGGCCTAATCTTGTAAGGAAGGCAGGAAGGAAACATTCTGGTGTTGCTTACAGCAACTGCCTCTCCGTTAAGCCTTATTACATTCTTGGCAGGACTAGACTTCCTGTCTCAGGAACTTCTCTGGAGTTTCTTTTCCCTCCTTTGCTGGTACTTTGCTTGTATGGAGTGATCATTCAAAAGTTACAATGGCACTGAAAAAAGTGACTTATGACCATTTTTCACACTTACAACTGTTGCAGCATCCCCACAGTCATGAGAGGCCAGGAGAGGAGATGCGTTCCTTGATGTGAGTGATATTGAGTTGGCCACACCCAGCCAATAACATGACCACCAAGCCACGCCCACCAACTAAGCCATGCCCACAGTACCAATTGTTAAAAAATTTGAATCCCACCCCTGCCCAAACCATTAGACTTCCCTTAAAAAAGATGTTAGCAAAGGTTCTATTGTGCAGGTGGAATCATTTTTGTTCTTATTTAAGAAAAAGTATAAATCCCACATAAATCATTTTATTGATTCATTTTATCTTTTATTGTGTTGACTTCTAGGGGCACACAAGATAGCAATAGAAAGTTGATTAAGTCTGCCTCCTACTGGAGGCAGACTTAAGTATTTCCTCCCATCCTTTATCTCCATGTCAGGGACCAAAAACTTGTCATAACAAGTCATTTTCTTATACATTTTCTTTACCTTTTTTATGTTAATCATCTGTTTGCTAATACCTTTATATACTTTGTTCATACTCTTAATAGGTATGTTTAATTATTATTATTTATTATAATTATAATTAATTAATAATTATTTAATTATTATTATGCACAACATACATACATACATACATACATACATACGTGGTGTTGTGGCCTAGAGGTGAAGCTCTCGCCTCACAATCAAGAGGCTGTGAGTTTGATCCTAGGTAGAGGCAGATATTTCTCTCTCTGGGCAGGATGAGAATATGTCTGCTGAATATAACTCTGCATTGGCAACAGGAAGGGCATCTGGCCAGTAAGCACTCAGCTCCACTCAGTTTCCCAGATTTCATCCGCCCTACAAGGGATTATGGGGTCATTAAAAAATTGTGTGTGTGTGAGAGAGAGAGAGAGAGAGACAGAGAGAGAGTTTGTCAATAAAATAGCAAAACAGAAATAAGAATTGTTTCTTCTGACACATGTATGCTGTACTAAATATGGACCCCAAATTTATCTCAATTTTTTTTCCTTGTGCTTATTTGGTTGGCAGTGTCACCACTCAGCAGCATGCACAGCTTCTTTTCCTGCAGCAAACTGGAACAATTTCTCTCAACAAAATCCAAGGCAAGAGATGGCCTAAATGCCTGAGATGCAATGAAATAACTTCCCTAGTAGGCTTTCCAGAGAAATGATACTCATGTGTATACAGCTCAGGATTAATATGCATTAGTCTACTAGCAAATTAATAGATATTCTTGGCATTCTGCATGTGAAGAAAAAAATCATTGCCAGATACCTTGGTACTCAGAGACTGCAGTTAATGAAGATATTGAAATGGTGGGTAGCTTCTGTTATTGGAATTAACCAGCAGCAATAAATGAACCAGCAGTTGTGAAATACGCTGCAGAAGGCAACCCGTTGCAGCCAACTCATTGCAACCGATTTGCCATAGGACAATTTACCACGGGACAAGAATCACGCTAATATCAAAGAAATGGTGGAACTGAATCATTAAAGAAAGGATACAAAAAGAGGACAAAATGAAATGGGAATGACAAAAATTTAAATATTATTACAATTATTTTAAATATTTTAAATGAATTGTTGAATTGTCCAGCAACGAGTTTTCCCATGGTGAGTTGGTCCTGTGATGAGTTGTCTGAGGTGAGTTGGCCATGCCAAGTTGTCCCATTCCATGCTGGCAGACTAACACTTGGCATATTAGCAGTGAAAGGCTTGGTAAAGATACTCAGATGCCATGATAGATCTAAATTTACAAAGCTATGAAACATGGAGGCTATGGAAGCTCAGATTAGACTTTGAAGAGTCAGGCTAGAGAATATTGATGCTTCTGAACTTTGATGTTAGAGAACACCTCTATGAATACCCAAGAAAATAACCAAATAAAACAAATCAATCCCGAGTTTTCACAGGACGCACAAATAACTAAACTCAACTCTGTTATGGACACATTACTAAAGATGTACTTTTCTTTAAAAGTCTATAATGCTGAGAAATGTGGAAAGAGAGACAAACAGAAGGCAACTAGCAGCAAGACAGTTGGACTTAATTATCAAAAGGTTGGATGCAGTGTTGAAAGATATAACTATCTTGGGGACATGTCATCCTGAAGAAAATGTTGCTCTGTGGTTGACACCATCTTGATGCAAGGGTAGTATTCTACTGGTTCAGCCTGGTTCAGCTGAACCAGTAGCTTTGAGGATCAGCTACTGGGCCGACCTGCCCACCCTGGTTATATTCTGACCTTTATTTCCTGATTTTCAAGCTCAGTTGCTTCACACGGCACAGCGGATTGCTGCACATCAGCTGTTTAACACATAGGGAGAGTACAAGACTGCAGGAGAAGGTAAGTAGCAAATCCTCTGCATGTGCTCAAAATGCACACTCACAGAACCAGTTGTTACATCGGTTGAATCACACCCCTGTCTTGATGGCACATTATCATCAGAGACCATTGTCTCTGTATATACTGTATATTCGTATTGTTTTGTAAGCTACTTTAGGAATCATTAATTAAACTAATATATAACAACCTTCTCCTTATTTTGAATCTGAAACAAGAACACACCCATGGCTTTGAAGCATACAAGTAATATTTTTCTCTCAGCCTCTAACTACTTAATATGTACTATTGTTGATCACAAAACTAAGTCTATCTAGACTTGCAGGCATGGCAGTTTGTAACTTGGTTTATTTGGAACATGCTGTCTTTAAAGACTATAGTGTAAACAAGCCCAAGTCACACACAAACATACAGTGCTCTTTCCGAGCATCATTTCCTTTTTGTTTTTATTTTAAAACTGAATTTATGGCGTGGGTACAGGTTTGAATTCTTCAGGTCCCCCTCTTGAAGATTTGCTCCCGAACATAAGCTGAAAGAATACAGAGTAATTAAGCAGCAGAGCGTCCCACTGAAAAAGTGGGGTGCAGATGAAAATTAGTTTTTCTGGATACTGAGCATGGGCCCAGTATTGGTGAATGTTAATAGACATTCATTATACTAGAAGTCAAAGCTAGATTTTTTTTTTAAAGATAGAAAAGCCCTATTATTTTCCCTAGTAATCAAAATAAGGGTTAAGATATGCATAGAATAAACAATTAGATGTTCTTACATTGTCTAGACAGTGGTAGAGTCTCTATTATAGTGTGAGTGACAATGAACTTCCAACTATGAGTTGCACAACAAAAAATAGTATTTAGAGTTCATCCACTTCTACTGTATTATGTTTGTGTAGAAAAAACAATAAAAACTATATATTTTGTTGTAAATAAGGATAGTGCTACTTTGAAACATATATGAGGGGTCCTGGGTGTTCTCTGAGCTTGGCTGTTTTCATTATTCAAACTCTGAAACATCTTCAAGAAATAACCGAGGTCAGAAAGAAACAAAGACCTTTTATTTCAGTGCTGTAAATATTGTTCTTTATTGATGAAACACATACAGGTAGTCCTTGACTTACAATAGTTTGTTTAGTGACCATTCAAAGTTAAAGCAGCACTGAAAATGCGACTTACAACAATTTTCATAATTATGATTGTTGCACCATCCCCAAGATCATGTGATCAAAATTCATATGCTTGGCAAACTTAACGTGGACTTCTTTAGGGAGATTGTGTCTCCTCCCATAATTAGTTTGTACACTATAAATTTCATCCAAAATCATTTCTTCTTTCTCCATCCCGAGGACTCCTGCTAGTAGCTCTGCCATTGTGTCTGGTAAATCTTCTCCTTTCTCTTCTATAACATTTTGAAAACATAAATATTGAGCTGCTCTCTCGGCTTCCAGGAAGTTACTAAAGTCAATGGGGAAGCAAGATTCACTCAACAACCATGTTATTAATGTATCAACTGCAGTGATTCACTTAACAACTGTCTCAAGAAAGCTCATAGAGCTTTCAGCCCTCCCAAACTCAGTTTTCACTGGCAAAGGTCTGCAGGAGACTGTCGCAGCCGAAAACAGAACTTGGGAGGGCCACATGTTCCAAGCTCTTTTATCGCTGGCAGAGGCACTGCAGGCTGGTCCTTTGCTATTTTCAGGGAGGCCTCGCAGGCCAGATCTAAGTATCCTGTGGGCCGAATCTGGCCCATGGGTCTTGAGTTTGACACCCCTGTTCTATGATGTCCTATATTTATCAAGTTTTAGGAGCAAGTAGTAGATTATGTAAATATGTTTGTATAACAAAAGCTAACATTTTCAGGGCATAACCTTGTTTTGAACTATATACCTAGATTCATGTATATACCTACACCTGAATTTGACAACCAGATAACATAAATGGATTCTCCACTCCCCTTCTATGGACAGAAGATTAATATTGCAGCACTGGAAATGCATGGACCGAAGACCTGATTGTACTTGCCAATCTGGGGTAGTTTTCCTATAAACATAGACTTTGTATTGACAAGTATAATGAAATATGGAACCCATTTATATAGAAAATGTCATATAAATGTATTAGAAAATATATATGTACTTGAGTGCATTATATAAGTGTAAGTATAGATAAGCATATATAGAACCGTAACTGTTTACTGTTATAATGAGATATTATACTTTTTCCTTTCTTGTATATTTTCACTTAAAAAACATATTTATGTGATATCTTTTCTTTGACAATGTATGTGTCTCCATCATTACTATTTCTGTGTTTTGCTCTTTTTTGTTATTAATTAAAAAGGAACAAAAGATATTTTTCTTTAAAAAGAAGTACAAGGGTGCCAGCAGAGAATACCATCTCCAAAAAGGAATATTTCAAGAGCCTTGCTGTTAAATTACCTAAATGCATTCTATAGTAATTTTCTTCTGTTAGAATGGGTTATCTTTCATCTCTGAGTGCGCATATATCTTTGCCCTTCTAATTACGGAAACGTTATTCTGTTGCTTATATTATTTTGTGCAACAGCTAGAGCTGACCCAGATATTAATTAAATCCTTGTTTCAGAAGAGATTTAGTATCTGGCTTGTTATCAAATGCAGCAAATCCCAATGCCTCCATCAAAGGCAACAGGAGGATCGCATGTAGGTTCTTATGCAAAAAGAACATATTTGTTTGTTCCTGCAATGCATCGTTTTTCCTCTACTCTCTCCAACCCCTGGGTCTTGGCCCATGGGTTTCAATCTAGCCATCACAGAAAAACCATGAAGATGAATTCTTCTTGCATGATAAGACCACCATACCAGAGGTGGTATTCAGCAGGTTCTAACCAGTTCTGGAGAAACGGTAGTGGAAATTTTGAGTAATTAGGAGAACCGGCAAATGCCACCTCTGACTGGCTCCGCCCCCAGCTGTTCTCTGCCTCCTGAGTCCCAGCTGATTGCCTGGGTCTTCTTTTGTTGCCCTGCATAGGAGAACAGAGCTGGAAAGCAGGTTAATGGGCTGGGGAGGGAATGGGATTTTGTAGTATTGTTCCCCTGCAACACCACCAAGCCATGCCACCAAGCCATGGCATGCCCACCAAGCCACGCCAACAGAACTGGTAGTAAAAAAAATTGAATTCCACCACTGCACCACACTGTGTGAAAAGGGGCTTTCTTCCAATCCCCCATTTAATTGAACAGTTGCATTTCTAATGCCTTTAATTCCTCGGTGTCAACAGCCTTGGCATTTAGTTTGGGATGCATTCAGAATGCAATCTTGGATAATTTACAAATCATCCAAGTAAAAATCCCGGTAAAAATGAGAATCTCTTGTTTGAGGGACACTTCTTTTCTCTACATAGTGGGGGGAGGGGAATATCTACAGGTAGTCCTTGACTTATGACCATAATTGAACAAATTTATGTTGTTAAGTGAGATATTAAGTTAAGTGAGTTTGGCCCCATTTTACGACTTTTCTTGCCATGGTTGTTAAGTGAATCACAGCATTGTGTTATGTCAGTAACCTGGTCGTTAAGTGAATCTGGCTTCCCCATTGACTTTGTTTGTCAGAAGGCCGCAAAATGGGATCACATGACTCTGGGACACAGCAAAAGTCATAAATATGAACCAGTTGCCAAGTGTCTCATGGGGACGCTGCAAAGGCCATAACTTTGAAAAAAGGTCATAAGTCACATTTTTCAGGGCTGTTGTCAATTTGAATGGTCACTAAACAAACTGTTGTAAGCCGAGGACTACCTGTATTATCATCTATTTGTCCTGTCATTGACTGAACCTGGTCATGTGTCAAGCAGAAGGACAGAGCTTAGCTCCTGGGGGTCACATTATGTGCAGAAAAATATGGTGAGAACACAGAGTAAATAATTATTTGTGCATTAGTTGCTCACCTCTGTCCTCACCTCCTTCTGTTTATACTGATGCTCTCACTGCTGTTGCATCTGTTTAATCTAAAAGCACAGATATGACACATATGGCATCAGTAGCACTTGCTAGTGATAAATTAGAAATCTCTGTTTTGGTCCTAAATGGGATATCAGTTTTTCAAGGGGACAGAAAGCAGGAAGGAAATGACCTAAAATTCACAGATGCATCAGAGGTGGTATTCAGTAGGTTCTGACCAGTTCTGGAGAACCGGCAAATACCACCTCTGACTGGAGATTTTACAGTGTCCTTCCCCAGCCATGCACACCAAGCCACGCCCACAGAACCGGTAGTAAAAATGTTTGAATCCCACCACTGGGTTGCATGCTGACTTTTTATTCAGCCTCGTGTTATTTTTGCAACAATTTGTAGAACCTATCATTTCAGTATTAAACACGTATCCTTAACTGCACACATAAATTGACAAGGTTTCTTCAAAATTCTTAAATTGTAGAAAGATAGCATTTGGAATTTGGGTTCCTGAGTTTCAAAGAAGCAACATTTCCAGGAAGTAAATGATACCTTTCTAATTCCAATTTAAACAGAGCGGTTGTTTTTCTTTCCTCTTCCTTTTTTTGCTTTTACAAGAAGAGAAATATGGGGTATGAATGTTTGTGCAGAAAAGCGAATTCATAAACAGATGAGGGAAATAGAATAGAAGGAACAAGCTTAAGCTCTAAAAGCTGAGAAGCGGAACAAACTCTATCTTGGCATGTTCTCCTGGAATAAAGTACATGTCACCATGTGACAATCATGATATACAGTGCAGCATCCTTCTGCACAGCCACATTGATGGAATGTTTCTTGGAAGTTTGCTTGGCAGCTGAGAAAGAAACCAGTGTGAGCAGATGGAAGCATATCTGCAGGGTGTCCCTTAAATGGGCAGATGTTTCTGAAGTCTTCCACAGGCCTGCGAGAAAACCATAATAGGAAAGTGGCATAATTATTTTATCACTTCAAACAAGTGTCTCCGATGATCTTTCTTCATCTGTTTATCCAAAAGTATGGCTCCTCTTCTCAAGAAGAAAGACAGCATCCAAATGCAGAATTCATGCCGGAAGAAAAAAATAAATAAAAATATTCTACGTCACTAAAAGAAGTGACAGCTTTCTCTACCAGGATAAAATCTGAGTTGTGTGTATTTTTGATTTCCTACACATCTAAACTCTACAAATCTTCTAACTAAGGAAACCCAGAGGGGTATCATTCACAAATTATGCATGTCATACATTCAGAAAATTGTGTGCTTTGAATAAAGTATCCTTATTAAACACATTGCTTCATATCAATGCATTTTCATGCATTCTTCACGGGTTTCATTGTATTGCACAGTATATAGGAATTGCAGGGGTTTTTTGCCCCTTCTTCCCTTTGAAATGTATCACTTTATAATATATGTCAGAAATTCAGTGATTATTTTATATTACCCAAAGGAATTTGTTCATTTATTGAGCTTATATACTCTTCCAATCATGTTACCCTATTCTGTAAACAAGGTTAAAATATACATGCAACACACATTAAATTATATTTCCCTGCTGAGGAACAATTCAAGAACTCCATATAGATAAAAACTCAACGATAAGGAGCAAGCCTGATGACTAGTTAATCCCCAAGGCCTGTTGGAAAACCAAATTTAATACCATTTCTAAAGCCAAGCAGTGTTTATGTATCTATAAGATCAATCAACAAGCGCTATGCAACTTCCAATGTTCTTATTTCATTGATATCTCTTTTCTTTCTTTAATAATATATACTATTACAGTTATAGATGAATTGCAAGTTGGGAAGCAAAAAACAGTCAATTACAATGCATTCAAGCAATGGTGAATAGTGACTATATTAAATAAATAAAAAGTCTTAATAAAATTGAATTCATCAGCCAGGATTATTATAAATGGAATTAATTTTTTACCCATCAAGTTGTTTCATAGAATGCATTAAATATAGTCATTACTTCCTCTTATATTTAATTTGATTTTGGAACCTTTAACTTATTTGATCTGATAATCAAAGTATATTTTAAGTATTATAGTAACTGATATTGTACCCAACTTATTGTGCTGATACTGTTTTATGTTTTATTGATGATTATTGGTGTCCTCTACCAAATTAGGAAAGCTTTAGGGTTATTCAATGTATAGGAATAAGTCTAATTTATTTGTTATAGGATTTATGTGTCAATGGAAATCTATACATTTAGGCTTCAATATATTGTTTGAATTTCATTAAATATCTAGTAATAATTATTCCTAGAAAGATCTCCATGCATGTAGTGCTAAACATTTTCAATAGTTTATCTCAGTTAAATATTGATATTAAGACATGTTTTCAAATGTTTTTGAGTCTTTAGGGAAGAATGTTAAAATTTATTTTAACATTTAGTGATATTTATAAATGTTTGATATACATAATGTTAAAGATTTCTTTTAAGATTGGTAATAGCTTTATGAATAATTTTTCTTGGGTTTTAATCCTAGTTAAATAACCGCAGTTAAAACTTTTTTTGAAATTCATGGCACAAAGAAGTTTTAATCCTGCCCCCCCTTGCCCCCCCCCAACAGAGGTCACGGGGCCTCCATGAAGGACCTTGGCATCCCTGGGCAGGGCAGGGCAGGGTAAGGCAGGGCCAACAGAGCCGTTCTTCACCACTTGGGCCTCCAAAGGACCACCTGCAGAGAAGGGGGAGGGCCGTGCCAGCTGGCCCCTCCCACTCTGCCGCTGCTTCCCACGTGTTCAGGAAAAGTTCTGGACTTTTTAAAACATGGACAGATACCTTAACCCCACCAGGAAATAAAGAGAAAGAAGTTTTAATACAATAGATCGACTTATTTGTTATCAGACTTTTAAAATATTTTCAGTGCCATATTAGAAATTTCAACTATCTATAATTGTTGAACAGCAATATAATACAATTATATAACATGGACTTGAATTTTTGTAGCATTCAAAATTTCTGTGTTGTTGAAAACAGATTTGGAGGATTCTAAACCCAAGTTGTGATAGAATGAAAATTATTTATGACAATGCATATTGGTACTCTATAACAATAATAGCATAAAGAGTTGGAATAACCTTTTTTAACATAAATGGATTAGGATTTAAAAAACAAAAACAAATGTATGTCTTTTGATATTATGGTGCATTTAATTCAACAAAATCATTGTTGTGTTAGTATATGTGTATTAGACATCCCAGAAAATGTTTTATAAGATTTGAATGTCAATTTCAGTATATTGGAATATAAAATAGTGGAAGAAATACCAATACCTATTTTGGTACTTTGATCCTGCTTTGTAGCTGTCCTATTGTGGTTTAATAATTATGAGCAAGTTAATAAATATTGGGACAAGAAATTAGGTTCAAATACACATATTAATGTAATGTTCAGCTATATACCAAAATTTGGATTTTGTGAATTCAATGGTTTGTTATTCTCAGTTAAAGTTTACAAGATGCTAAACACTAAGTTGTTTTTTTTTTTAAACTAGTATATCATTTGAGAGATTCTTTTAAACCTATGATGCAACTGAGTATATGTGTGTGTATGTGTGTGTGTGTGTATGTATGTGTCTCTGTGTGTGTTGGATATAAAACATTATAGACAACCTGGTATGATCTTCCTATGCTTACTGAGTAAAGTTAGAGTAATGCAGAAGACTGTTCTGGTAACAACACTCCCAAATCTCAATATAATAAGCAAGTGGTTTTATAGTTCGTATGTTTCAAAGAGCGCGGTATAAAAATGCTCAGCTGATGTGCTTACAACTGAAAATGGCCACTGGAATTTGATGTACCAATTGGTGATCACAGACAAAGATTCCTTCTTAGAACATCCATAGCCATCCATCTTATCTTTCTTTTTCTTGGTCTTGTGTAACATCTGTTTAGTAATGTCCACAATGTGCGTGATGTTTTTCAATACTACTGTTTCAAAAGTTTAAAGAATTTAAAGAGTTTACATGTCCACATCTCCATCATAAACCAGGGTTAAAGGTTTCAGACAGTAATTCTGTCTCCTCTGTGGCTTCTTTGGCTTTTTACAGGCTAGATAGATCATAGATATTACAAAGATGAGCAAAACAAATGTGCCAGCAGCTACACCATAAACCCAGGTCTTCAGCTTCCCATCTGGGGCAAAAGGTTGGAGAAACCAAGTCCTTCCTTGTCCTGGTGTAGTGATAGGTGTCTGTGTGGGGTTTACAGCTCGACTAGTTTTCACATCTTCTTTATGATCCACTGTGGGGATAACTACAACCAGGATGCAAGTGCACTGCTCAAGTGTGCCATTAGAAGACATTACTTCTGTATATCCTTCTTCACAAATATACATTCTGGTCTCACTTGCAACTTGGATCTTGTCTTGCCATGAGACACTGGAACCTACTTGAGATCTAGCCAGTTTGGGATGGAGGGAGGAGGCCTTCTTTGAATGGTGGGAAGAAGCTGCTTGTGATTGAAGACCTATGTCAGATGTGGCCCTCTCTCTTGATACTCCTTCCGTCTGTAGCGCATCAAAGATAGTGGCCTGGAGGGAGTTTTTTTCCTTCCTGAACACTGTCTTCATGTTCTTTGTTCGCCTCCTCGAAGCAATGAATGTGCTTTGGAGCTCTGGGTCTTCCAGGCTCAACTGTATGTATTTAAGCTTATTTTCACTGTCCCTCCACCATGAGAGATGCGCCTCTAACTCCTTCTGCATTAGGAAGAGGCTCTTGAGGGGCAACTTGCTTTTGGGGGTGTCGCAGATCTTGACCAGCTCCATCCATGCCTGCTCCAATCCTCTCTGAAACGTGCCACCGTGGGTTGGATACGCTTCCTATGCCATCTGAGGTTGTAGCCTTTCTGGAGTATCGCTGCTTCTCCAGAGGTTTGGACATCTAAAACTAGTTTTGGGGAACCAGGCTCCATGCTTACGTCAAGGGTGGGTGGAGGATTCGCGTCCTCTGTATATCAGAGACATCTGTCATGGCTGAAGAAGTTGCCACGGTTCAAATTGGCAAAAGGTGAATTTTGGAAAATTTAGTGGTTTTCCATGTAATTTCCTTTATTTTGCTAGGGGGCGCTGTGCACAGGTAGCAGAAAGTAGGAGTTATGAAGAATTCCAGTTTTATCATAAATAGATTGAAGCTAAAAAAAAAAGAAGTTATTCTTCTTCTCTCTTAAATTGTTGTTAAATCTTAACTCTTAAATTTAAAATTTTGGATTGATAAACTTTATTCAATTTCTATTTAAGAGCTTGCTTCATATCTAAGAAGAGGAAAGATGCTAGCCAGTACTTTTCTATGTGGTTAAGCTCTAATTTCCTGCTTAAAAACTGAGTTATCTTACATAAAATATATATCTTATTTTATGCTCTTTCTTTTTCATATTTCCCTTACATTTGTTTTTATTATCTGTTTTTCCCCTGTATATTACACTTTTGGAAAAAAAAAACAGCAATAAATTACATATGTGTAAAGCCTCCCCCCCTTCCCCCCCCCCCAGAGTTTCAATTTTTTTGGTAACAAACATGATTAAATAAAAGAAGATGCCAGAGGAGCATTTGATGAGAAACTGGACAGTTTGATTTTGTGATAATCTATAGCATGCCTGCCTCCGTGTGGTCTGATTTGCGCAACATATGAGGCTGGGTGAAAATGGTTATTTTCACATCAATTCATTGTGGGAATCCAGCTGTCATTGTATCATGGTGTGTGAATAGGGTTTTCACAGTAATCTATCATATGTTTCAGCACAGCAGGTTATGGGAACACAGGAACTGTGCTATGCTAATCCAAAACTAAGGTTAACTTAGGCTGGGTGTACACATTGATGCTTTTATCAATCTTTGAGTTAACTCACAAATGAACTTTTTAAGAAATTAAATTAAATATTTAAAAATCTTTTGAATGAACTTGATGCAGAAAATTGGCCAATAACTATATCATGAGGGGTTTTGTCCGTAACCATTTTTCCAGTGATTTGATTTTTGTTCTTAAAATAGATGGTGCAATATGCCCTTAACTATTCTTCCTATTTGTGTTTTGTAAATAACTGGCTAGGTAATTATACTGTTGTCACTTAGCAACCTCATCTGGGGATTTCTGAAAGAGATAACTGGTTTTGGAAGACAATGCAAGATGAAATTTCTTGTAATGTATTGTAGAAAGCTTTTTACTAAATAAAATAAATATATTGTGCCTGTCTTGAGAGGATAATGTTTTTCACTCATATGTATCTGCTGAAATGGGCTGAAAACACACTGATGATAGCCAAGACCTTTCGTAGGTTGCCCCCTGTAAAATGAATGGCTAACAAAATTCACTATTGAGTTCAAGTGTTCTGATCTGGTGATCTTTGATCTAGTCACTGCATGCAACCTATTGACACTCAAAATCCACATCTTAGTGGAACGTCATTAGATGGCTGTAGCATTTGGTCATCATTGGCAGATGTGAAGAAGTCGTGATAGACAAGAAGCAATCTATAGAAATGGTCTAAAATCTTAATATTGAGAATCTACAGCCTGAAGTACATGGGCTTCCTCAAACACGTTGTGTAAGGTCTCTAGAATCATTCCAAAGGTTAACTCTGCAGTGTGTTTTTTAATGTATTTATGAGAACCATAGCTCATTTCCCTTTGAAAAGTACACTTTCCCAACCTTAACGTCGGCCACATATTAATGATTACAATATAGACTGAATCACAGGATCATAATGCTGAAACATACTTAGAGATGAACTATTCCAACTCTCTGCTCAGTATCAGAACTGCTAAAAGCATCTTGGGAAGTTTGTAGATATTATTTTTCTCTACTTAAAGAAGTTAATTTAGACATCTCTGCAAGATCCATCATCTTCACCAACCATTCCTCTGCTGTAGGTAATGGCCAGCCTTTTGAACATGTTACAGTCTCACGGCAGTTGACATATAGAAAAACAAAGTTCCATGACATTTTACTAGCTGCTTGTTCATTAGTCCCAAAGGAAAAGTTTGTGGTTTCAGTTGTACTATAACCTTTAGAATCTTCTGAATTAATGCCTCTGTTTGTATCCAAAATGCTTTGGCTTTTTTGCGTGTCCACCAAGCGTGATAAAATGTCCCTTCAAGTTGCTCACATTTCCAAGCAAAGATTTGAAGTACATTCTAAATTTCTCTGGTGAGAAATACCACAATACATCACCTTGTAAAAATTCTCTTTAAGGCTAGAACATAATTTAAATTTCAATCCCTTCAACCACATATCTTGCCATTGGTCCATCTGTATATTACAGCCTATATCTTTAGCCCAATTTATCATGCATTCTTTCACTAGTTCTTCTTCTGTCTCACATTTCAGCAAACGTTTGTATATTTAACACTAACATACTCATAAAATGCTACATGTAATTGTAATCAACTTCAAATTCTTGCTTTTTTCAGAACCATACAATCTTTTATCTACTTTAAACTTTTCTACTTTTCCTGTTCTTTTTGACATAACCCCTAAAAGATTCTGTTATAGTTCCAATCACTTTTTCCAAGTTTCCACTTTTTCTGAGTTTCACCTTTCAGACACACATTTTCTACACTGACCTTGTAACCTACTTTCCTAATATAATCCTTTGCATGTGAGTGGCCTTAAAGCTAATTTTCTCTAGTCGTGGTCCAAGTCCTAACACCACTCATTTTTAATATAAAACAAAGAAAAACTATAAAATGCATGGAAGGTAGTATCATTAGACTCAGAATAGAATACAGCTGGAAGGGACCTTGGAGGTCTTCTAGTCTAACCCACTGCTAAAGTATTTCAGACAAGTGGCTGTCCAGTCTCTTCTTAAAAACCCCCAGTGATGAAGCACCCATTACGTCTGAAGTCAAGTCGTTCCAATTGGTTTATTGTTCTCACTGTCAGGAAATTCCTCCTTAGATCTAGGTTGCCTTGATTAGTTTCCACCCATTGTTTCCTGTCTTACTTTCTGGGGCTTTGGGAAATAAGTAGACCCCTTCTTCTTTGTGGCAGACCCTCAGATACTGTAATATTGCTATCATGTCACCCCTAGTCATTTTTTTCTCTAGACTAGCCATACCCAAATTCTGCAACAGTTCTTCATTTGATTCAGGACCTTCATGGGCCCTTAATCATCTTCTTTGCTCTTCTTTGCACTTTTTCCAAAGTCTCAACATCTTTTTGTAATGTGGTGACCAAAAGTGGATGCAGTATTCCAGGTGTGGCCTTACTAAAGCTTTATAACATGGTATTAATTCTTCATGTGATTTTGATTCTCTGCCTCTGTTCATGCAACCAAGGATTCTATTAGCTTTTTCTTTGGTAAACATTTTTATTTTATATTTATAATAAATCCATCTTTCATTCAAACAGTATGTTGACTGGGCACATATATCTTGTGCTAACAATTATAATTAGTATTTTTCTTACCAATATAACAATGAACACATTTTCTTTATAAGCTATTGTCTCTTATATCTATTATCTTTCTAACAATCTAATTTCTCTATATATTCATCTACTCAGTTTTAACTTGTTTTATTTTCCAACTATTGATAAAATAGATTCCATACCATGTAATATTCAGTTTCTTCTTTTTCTTTAATTGCCAGTGTTAATCTATTCATCTCTGCACATTCCGATATTTTCTCAATCACTCGCTGATTTTTTTTTTCGCTTTTCCAATTCGGAGCAAATACAATCCTATACATGAATAATTACATATATATCTTCTTTGTTGTAACATTCAGGTACCATCCCTAATAAAAATATTTCAGGTTTCAAAGCTAATTCTATTAGCTTTTTTGACTGCTGCCACGCACCGCTGGTTTATATTTAAGTGATCGTCCTCTAAGACACGTTAAAGCAAATGCTTTGATATGGGTTCAGATCACTCCCCAGGTTTTGGGGAGAACAGTTTCTGGTAAGATGAAAGATTCATTAGGCCTCAAACCAGTTGCACAGCCCTGCCTACCACACAGCTGAAAAAGATAAGCATAGTTGCTTCTTTATTAAACGATCCTTAGACTATTTATCATATGTGTGGGAGCAAGGGGAGGAAGGAAGGAGCCATATTATGGACAGTTAATAGGATGTATTGAAATACATTTGCAAGGGGAAGGGGGGAAAAGCTTTTAAAGGAATGCAAGAATGGATGGAGCCCCAATTTTAAACTCAATTTTTCATAATGAAAAAAAGAAAGAGTTTCAAGGAAGCAACTGCATAAACAGCTAAGCTTTGTTTACGGTCTCTGGGTCAGCGTGTATAGCCACAAAATAGCATCTCAGGGACCAGAATGTAAATATTCGAAATCCCGCTCAAAAGGATAGATCCTCTCCACTTAAGTGAAACTGTGTTTTTTTTTAATGGAACACAGAGTAATTTTCCAGGGTAAAACAAAAGAAAACAAAATTAAGCAAAAAAAAAAAAGGAGCTAACAAGCTCACACAATGTTTATGCATAGCTTCCCTCTCTTTCTCTGTCTCTTTCCATGTACACATACACAAACTCTGTAGTCTAAATGAGTTTGCTAAGAATCACCTTAGCAACTTAATATTCTGTGGGTATTCTACATAGGTTCTAAAGTATTTTGAAACCATTTTTGAGGTGCCTAGTTGTTTCTTCAGTAGGAATTGATTTCTGTCTGTGTGTGTAGAAGAGGCATAGTAGAAAAGTCTATTACAGTGGAACCTCGGGTCGCAACCATAATCCGTTCTGGGACTATGGTCGCGACCTGATTTGGTTGTGACTGGAAGTGTGACTGACTGTGCATGCATGGACACAAAAAAAGTGGCACAGAAGGGGAAATCGGCGCAGAAAGAGAATCTATCTGCACCGATTTTGTTTACACACACACACCGATTTTTGAATTGTGACCCAATTCAAAAATCGGGTGGATTTTTTGGTTGTCACCCGATTTGGTCATGAACAGCAGCATTCACGACCCGAGGTTCCACTGTATTTATTACATAAATGTTCACATAACAACTACCAACCAGGTTTCCTTGAACAGTGGTGCTGAAAGGCCTTTTTTGCTATCCCAAAAATGGGTATGACAAATGGCCGTGCATATTTATTTATTTAATTTATTTATTTCATTTGTCAATCGCTTACAAGTTAATAGATATAAGTATAAACATGAGTAAGAATACAGGAAATAGGTACAAATAAATGGGGACAATAGGCCGTGCATATTCTAGAGACTTTAACTGAACTTTTCTAAAGAAATGCAACAGTCGGATTGTGGAATAGTATAAATAGTCCACAACTTACAACAATTCATTTAGGGACTGTTCAAAGTTACAATGGCACTGAAAAAAGTGACGTGGCCATTTTTCACATTTATGACTATTACAGCATCCCCTGTAATGGTCACCTGATTTACATTTGGATGCTTGACAACTTGTTCATATTTATGACGGTTGCAGTGTTCCAGGGTCATGCACTCATATTTTGTGATCTTCTGACAAGCAAAGTCCATGGGGAAGCCAGATTCACTTAACAACCATGTTACTAATTTAACAACGGCAGTGATTCACTTAACAAATGTGACAAGAAAAGTTGTAAAATGGGGCTAAACTCTCTTAACAAATTTCTCACACAGGAACATAAAATTCTGGGCCCAGCTATGGTTGTAAGTCAAGGACTCCCTGTTGTTAAGTTTGAGCAATGAGAGGCTGAACCAGAGCATGAGTGCAACAGTACTTTATTTTACAATAAAGGGCTGACCGTGCTTGCCACGCCTGGAACTGGCTCGCAGCAATCAGCAACCGGTTGGACCCCGCAGCCTGCTTTTATAGCTGGCTGCTGGGGAGAACCAACCAATGGGAATGGGGGAATAACGCCCACATAAAGTGAGTGGACCTGAGTGAGAACTCCTAGAGTCCTCAGGACATAACACCCCTTCCCCCCAGATGCGAACATGCACAGTCCTTGAGGTAGACGGGGGGTTTGTGTTGGCGCCCGGAACGGCGCAACTCGGGGACATTGTCTGTCTGTTCGGTATCAGTCTGTGACGGTTGAGCCGGCATAGTGTCGCCAACACTCTCTCTGGACTGGGCATCCTCGGAAACCACCGGGTTGGTTGCTGGGGTCGAGCTCTCGTGGGTTGGATCAGGCTGGTTAACTCTCTGGCCGCTGTTGTCCGAGTTTGGGCTGACCGGAACGACCGCTGGTGCAGACTGGTCGCTGGGTGCGATGTGGCTGGGCGGCGGATGAGGCGGTTCCCCTTCGACTGGAGACACTGGATTCTTGTCGGCAAGGGTGCTGAGGCGCCTTCTAAGCTGGTCTATGTGTCTCCTCCAGACGCGACCATCCTCCAGCCTGACCCTATACGATCTCGGCCCGGTGACGGCGATGACCTCGCCTGGAATCTAAAGTGGGTCCCCAGCGAAATTCCTTGCGAATACTGGCTCCTGTAACATAAAATGTCTAACCCCCGAAGTAGAAGCGAGGGGAGAGTCAGGGCAGTATTGTGGGTGCAGTCTGTCCAATACAGTCCTCAGGCGCCGGCCCATCAGCAGTTCCGCTGGGGACTTATTGGTGACTGCACAGGGGGTTGAGTGCTGGCTCATCAGGAACCGTGCGAGTTTGTGGTGCCAGTCATCCCTGCCAAACCTAGCGAGGGCCTCTTTGGTGGTCCTGACGGCCCTTTCAGCCAACCCATTACTGGCAGGGTGAAATGGGGCTGTGAAAATGTAGCGAATGCCCAGGTTGGCAGCAAAACGGCTGAATTCTACTGATGCGAACTGTGGGCCGTTATCGGAGACAATGGAGTCGGGTAGTGGCAGTAGCGGGAATGGCCTTCCCCTGGTAGTCCTTCAGACCGAACTGGCATCTCTGAAGCCGGGTAGTAGATAGGCTGGGGTGGAGTCTCTTGAGGGTGTTCCACGAGATTATTGAGAGCGCTGACCCTGTGTCAACCTCCATGTGGCACGGTTTACCTTCTAGGGAAACGGAGAGAGAAATTTTACTTACAGTGTGGCAAGTACGTCTGGCGAGGCGGTGTGTGCGACAGTTTAATACTTGCCTCTGTGGTCCCGAGTGCGAGGACGGGGGTCTGTGTGCAGCGCTTTGGGGGGCTTGGCAGACTCTCGCGATGTGCCCCCTTTTATGGCAGTTGTTGCAGGTGGCTCCTTTAAATTTGCAGGTGGCCCTTTGATGCGATCCCCCACAGGCTAGGCACAGTGTGATGTGCTTGGGTGGACCGGTGTTTTCTTGTTTGCCCCCTACCTGCGACCGTTTGTCGTTGGCGAGGCGGTGGACGTCGTTTTCATCGTTGTGGGTTTCCTCCGCTTCCACCTCTTCGGAGTGGACTGGGAATGATGCCAGCTTGGCACTTGGGCCCTGAATTTCGGTGGCTGAGTTCGTTGCTAGCTCGGCTGCTAGGGCCTCCTCGACCGCTTGTGCGAGGTTGAGGTCTTTTTTTGCTAGCAGGCGCCTCTGTAGGTTGAGATCTTTGACCCCACAAACTAATTGGTCGAGGAGCATGTCCTCCAGGTATGTTCCAAACCCGCAGTGCAGGGCTGCTGTTCTGAGGGCGGCCATATATTGATTGATGGTCTCCTTACTCGATTGCTTCCTCATACGGAACGTGAACCTCCTGGCGATTTCTGAAGGTCTGGGAGCGTAGTGGTTAGTGAGGATCTCAAGCAACTCGGACCACGGAACGTTTTTCAACTCTCGGCGCCACGAGTGCTGCGGCGGTATCGTAAACGGTGGCTCCGCAGTAGATTAGGAAATAGGATTTTTTCCGATGCTCTCCCGCATCCGCCAGGCCGACCGCATCGATGTAATGATTGAAGCGGTTCTTATACGACTCCCACTTCTCTTCGTCTGGTTTGAACGCCGGAAATACTGGGTTGGAACTCATGGTGCTGGAACGGCTGGGCTACCTGCGGAAAAAATCTCTCTGGGACAACGGGCGCTCGTGAGTTATTAGTGATATCAGCTCTGGAGAGGTTTTTTGCTACCCTCTCTTTTCTCTCTGGGTTACCACGTGGCTGCTAGCCGTTGGAGGTGTCTTGATTCGCGCCAAAAAGTGGGCGTTAGTGACTTCTTACAGCGCTGTGCTGTGTTTCCTACTGGCTCGAAATTCAAATGACACCCGTTTGAATTTCGCGCCAAATGCAGAGCAGCTGCGGCTCGCAGCGCTTCACTTTCCCCGTAGCGGGGCTAACAAGCGGCTACAGACGCTTCTAACTATTTGAATCAGACCGCTTTCTCTGGCTGCGGATCAGCGTTTGCTCTTTTTGATCGCTCGTTTTGTTGGCTGACCGCTCTCTCTGGCTGCGGATCAGCGTTTCCTTATCGCCAGCCGATCGCTCTCTCTGGGCTGCGGATCGGTGGCTAGTGACTCAGCGGTTGCATGGTGCTTCTGGTAGCCATCCCATCCTCGTCGCCAGTGTTAAGTTTGAGCAATGAGAGGCTGAACCAGAGCATGAGTGCAACAGTACTTTATTTTACAATAAAGGGCTGACCGTGCTTGCCACGCCTGGAACTGGCTCGCAGCAATCAGCAACCGGTTGGACCCCGCAGCCTGCTTTTATAGCTGGCTGCTGGGGAGAACCAACCAATGGGAATGGGGGAATAACGCCCACATAAAGTGAGTGGACCTGAGTGAGAACTCCTAGAGTCCTCAGGACATAACACCTGTATTGATTCTTTTTTAAGAGCTAGTCAGAATCTAGTTCAGCATTCTAAGTGACATTTCTAAGCAAAAGTGGTGAGGTAAGATGTTGATTGTCTCCCCGAGAGTCCTATTGACTAAGTATTTGGCTGGTTTCTCTGCTAGGAGAGGAACAGATCACATTTGAAAGCTCTGGGGTCTGGGTGGTATTGTATTGTTTTAAAATGCCAAGTGCACCTGTGTGCATGGCTGTGTGTGTGCGTATGTGTGTGTCTGTTTGCTGCCAGAAATGTAAATGACTCAGGTTAAATTTCTAGTCTGTTGGCAAATCATCTCACTAATGTCATTGAAATCTGTATCCTTTCCCACTTGGCAAGGGAAAACTCTAAGCTAACACATATGTCTGTGACCCTGGCTCCTCACCTCTGTTTCCATTGCCCATGCAGTCATATAATTGCATCTGCACTGATTAAATTAGGCTAAGCAGCCACTGAAGCTGAAAAAGCTATAGCTGCATTTAATGACAAACAAAGGTTGTGAACCTTCTGGGGCCTTCTGTGATTCTGCAGTTTTTTTTCCAAATCATATCTGGAAAATGACTCAGTATGTTTTTCCCCTTGTTTTTAACCCCAAACCAAGGCTACACAGGATCTAAACACGTCATAATAGTTCTTGCTAGCTGTGACTCATTCTTCAGGTGATTTGGATGTAACTGTAAATAATAGCAATACTCTTTCAGAGATCATGGTGTATACTGACTGATTCAAATGTTAATAGTTCTCCCTTTTCACTACTTCAGACCAAATTCAACCTTTCTGTAGGTGTTTTGTTTGTTTTTAAATATACTACAGCATATTCCTCTTCACACATCTTTATACTTTAGTATTTTTGGACACACATATACACATTGTTTTGCAACTACTTATCTAGTTATCTGTTGCCAATCAAAATGTGATTAAATGCAAATTATGATGCAAGAGTTTTAGTAGTGAATAGATTTGAATGTGATTTGATTTTATTTGATTTGATGTATTTATCTCTATGGACTAATGTTTAAAACGAGAGAAAGAAATATCTCTCAGGTTGTATTTCCATCCAATCACAGCACAAAAATACCCTAATAACATATTTTTCTCTGTGTTTTTCCCTGGTGTTTCTCCATTTAAGCTGGCACTATCCAAGAACAATCTCAAAGGGGACAAAAACTATTATTTTTTGTCATCTTGGAGAGAAATCATGTACCTGGCAGTGCCTGGGAATACTCTTTATTTGATTAATTAACTAATCAAATCTGTACCAGAGGTGGTATTCAGCAGCTTCTGACCAGTTCTGGAGATCTGGTAGCGGACATTTTTAGTAGTTCAGAGAACCAGCAAATACCACCTCTGACTGGCCCCACCCCCGTCTAGTCTCTGCCTCCTGAGTCCCAGCTGATCGTCTGGGTCTTCTTTGGTTACCCTGCAGGGGAGAATGGAGCTGGAAAGCAGGTTAGTAGGGTGGGGAGGGAATGGGAATTTTGCAGTAACCTTCCTCTGCCATGCCCACCAATCCAAGCCATGCCCACAGAACAGGTAATAAAAAAAAATGTGAATCCCACCACTGGATCTATACCCCTCCTCCTCAATCAGAGGATTCTCAGAAGCTCATACGATAGGAATATACAATAACAATATAAGAACTTAAGAAATTAAAACTCAGCTGCACCACAGGTCAACACCCCTCCAGCAAAACCTCTGCCTTCATTAATTTTTTTATCACAAGGCAGGCGATACAAGCAAAATAGGGATTGAGGCAAAATAGGGATTGTCAATAGGGCATTAAAATGTAATACCAGTATCATTTTTTGCTAAACCAAGAATGATTGGAAAGCCCTGTAACTTAGTAATTGGGAAAAGACCTCACATATCTTATAAAATATTAGGCTTGTTTGTTTGTTCATTATTTATAATGTACATTTCTTAACCACCCACCTTCCTGATGAATCTGCTCAGTGTTCTCTTGGCAAACAATTCAGCCCACTGTTAGAATGTTCGGTCAACAAACCATCCATTTCTACAGCCCTTTACCTTTTTGGATAGCAAACTATGTTTAGCAGAAGTCACCCATTGGTGCCAGTGGTGTATTTCCATTAGGGCAAAGCAATAATATGTACTTATAAAACCTATTGGATTCAAATGAGACTGAGGGTTTTTGTTGGGAATTCAGACCCGGGGCACAGTCTAATGTTGAAAGGAGCTTTTCACATCACTGAGACCATCTGCCTACTCAGTGCCGGATTCCAAATGAAATATCCCCAACTGTTGGGAGGTAGCTTCTGCTTGAGCCCATTAGCAAAAAGAAACTCACTATCTCTCTGCAAAATTAGGTATACTATCAAAGTGCTCTTACCCTTAGAATGATCCTATTAACATTCATTGGGAAGCTTTCTGACTTGCAACTTGTCTTGGTGCCCAGAACTCTGGAACAAATCTTAGCTTTCTTCTGTGTGCCATAAACTCTTAGAGTCTTCTGGAGACTACACCATTTGATAAATTTCCCACAAAATGTTGAATTATCACAACTACACCTCTATCTATCTATCTATCTATCTATCTATCTATCTATCTATCTATCTATCTGACTGCCTGTCTATCTGTCACCTATCTGTCTGTCTGTTATGTATCTATCTATCTTATCTATCATCAGCTATCAGCTATTTAACCTATCTATATTGTTATGTGTGTGATACTTTGAAAGTTTCCTCATCATTAGAATGTCCCTGTGCACCCACAGATGTGATTTTCTCTGGGGTTATTGACAAAGTCACATTTCAATATTTCAAATAGTAGATAAAGAAGAGTCAGATTAAGATAACTCTAGCCAAGGAGGTCAAAAGTAAGAGCAGAAACTGGACTTCCTGTTTTGAGCTTCCCCAAAGAAAGACAGCTGACCACGATCATGCACGGCTTTGGTTCATGCTTCGGCATCGGAGAGCCCCAATCCTTTGGATTTGGGGCAGAAGCTACCTCATAGGGGTGGCGGAGGAAGGGGAGACTGTCAGCTGGGTAGAGGGGAGTTGCAAATCCCCTCCCTGGCTTGGCAATTGCTCCCTCCCGAAGACACCTGAAGCGGTGGTCTGAAATGGCCACCCTGAAGGGGAAGATTAGACTGGAATAAGATTGTGCAGGAGAGAGAGAAAGAAGCGAACAGCAGGAGGAACAGGACGATATAATCAAATGGAAGATACCCCCAGGATTAACATTTCAAAGAATCTTTAAGAAAGGATCTAAGCGGCGGAGAAAGAGAAAAGGCACGAATTGCTTTTGATAGCGTCGGGGCTTCGAAACTGCAAAAGGTAGAAGCTGGAGAAGGAACTATATAATCAACTTAGATAAGTATACTTTGATTTTATATTGGCACTAATAAAGCTGAACTATAGACTGTTAAAGAGGAAATTTAATATCAATGGGTTTTTATCTTTTTCTTGTTGAAAAATTGTGGTTTAAAAACCTCTGTATAATAGAGAAGAAAAAAGAAAAGAGGGGGTGAAGACTTAGCATAATAAAGAGTGCCACCTCAGTTAAACTCAACTTGTTTTTCTTTTAAAAAAACTCTTGTTTCTTGAAATTGCATGGAAATTGATACAATAAAGCAAGGACTTTGAAAAATTGAAACATTGTAACAAAGAAAGAATTAGGAAGATTCTGCCTTTGGATTAGTTGCTGATTCTGACATGAATTTGGCACTGGATTAGCGGAGACTTAAAAACTTGAGAGGAAGAAAAGTTGACTGTTGGAAATAAACTTTAAAGATACTATTTGGATTAAATTGCGAATCAGAAAGTTGTAAAATGGTGATTTCTCTCCTGGCATTAAAAATGGAACTCAGAAAAATGAAAGAAACATTACAAGAACATCTCAGAAATACAGGGTGGACTGGGAAGTAAAAAATAAAGAGAAAATCCAAGAAGAAAATGTCAAGCCACTCCGGTATTGCTGCCAAGAAATCATTTGTTGTCCAAAACATCAACACAAATCAAGTTCAATTTGAAGAAGGCTTGTTTTAAAATGAACACAAAACATAGAACGAGATCACATTTTGGGGATGCTCAAGTTTGTGCAAAGAGCATCTTCAAAACATGCATTCATTCCTGCTGCACTAAAATGCTCAAAATAGTTTAAATAGCACCAATTGAAAAATCAAAAGTAGGGGGGAATTGCACATATGTTTTTTTTAATTTTTTTTTTATTTTTATAACAAAAACAAACAAATAAAACCTTCTTGCTGTTGATCAGTGTGTCAGTTGGGTACACATTTCTTTGTGCAAATTATCATACGTATTTAACTTATATATGTTTATAATCCTTCTAAACAGCATTTTATTTCACATATGTCACTTATTATATTAGCATTAACATTATATTTATTGCTCTTCAATAATATATTTCACATTCATTTTCTTACTCTGTCTAACTCATTTGTTTATCAGTAATAGATATTATACTGTACTTACATATTTCAATTTCTTACTCTTCCATCTAGCCATTCATAAAATAAATTCCAAATTTTATAATAATCCTTTTCCTCTTGTTCTCTAATCGCCATTGTCAATCGACCCATTATTTTCTTAATTTTTTCCTCTTCCATTGGAATTTTCTCATTTTTCCAATTTTGTGCAAGTACAATCCTAGCTGCTGTTAATACATTGATAATCAAGTAGGTTAACTCTTTGTTGTAGCCCTCAGGCAAAATTCCCAATAAAAATGTCTCTGGTTTTGAATCTATAGATTGTTTTATCGTTTTCTCCAGCCACATATGTTTTCCAGTCCAATACTTTTCAGTTTTTGTGCATGTCCACCCCATATGGTAATATGATCCTGGTAACTTCCGACATTTCCAGCACTTCGCTGACTTATCTTTAAACCTCTTGGCAGGAATTGCACATATGTTGATGGTGCAATAATTTCTTCTTTCTCTAATTTGATTCATAAATTCATTCCTCTGCTTTAAAAGTCATGTTCATAGAGCTCATTCGTGCCCTTGTTCTGTCCTTCAGTCAGAGGGGCCAATTATTTTGGGTGGATCCATACAAACAATGCAGTGTCACATGCTTCTGTTGATAGGTTGCATACTGTTAGCAAGCTTGTACACATTCACTATTATATTCAAACAGCAGCTATTTGTCCCACATTGTGCTGTATAGCTGATCCACCAAAAACCGCTTTCAGGCATGGGAGTATGAAAGGGAATCTTGCCTGCTACTTTTGGAAGCAGCCGTGTGTTTTCCTAGAATCATACCTGAGAGATGCTGCCTGATTCGAACTCCTGGATTGCACTGGATTACAGCAAGGGTGTTTTTATTTCTTCATTACAGGTCATTGTTTTGGATTAATGGTTTGCTCAAAACAAGCCAAATGCCGAAACATTTGAGCAATATTACATTTGAATGTTTTCCCCTCTGTCCTGATATTTATGGCACTTCTACATCCTTTTGATCTTTTGAACATTTTTGGAAAAGCAATATTACAGAAGCAGGCATAAAGAGAATAAAGAGAATAGATTACAAGAAAACAAAATCTCTACAAAATCAAATCCTTGTTTCCTTTTGGTGCCTTTTGCTTTCACCTGTCTGGGGTGCACTGTTCTTCAATCAGACTGTTTCAGCATAGTAAAAATTGGTTTTAACCAATGCAGGAGAAGCTTGAATGAAACATAATGATTTAGATTAAATTAAGAGTTGTATGAAAGCGACAGCAGTGCCAAGCTCCAAACAGCCTTGGAATGAATAATTTAATCTTCCCATAGTTTTCATATGAATTATCTGTGTCCGATAAGTGATTGTTGTCATGAAGATTTGAATTTATTTTGTTTTTTTTCCCATGGATTAGTCAGAAAAGGAGTGGTAATTGACAATCATGCTCATCTGTTCACGGATTCGTTTCATTATATTCGGAGAAACACAAGCTAGCATTTAGACGAAAGTAATGAGAACATGCTCTCAGGAGAAATTTGCTGAATTTAACAGGACAACATTTGAGAAGCTGTAGATGATTTCCTGAAGCCTATGTGCTATTTTTCTTTTTAAATTAATAGTTTGGCAAAGTCAGCCCTTGCAGAAATGTGTTCTTAATTTGCTTTGATATTTCAATGAAGGTAACTTAACTTGTTTTTCTTTTTTGTTTTTTTGATGTGCCAAAGTATAGAAATAAAATAAGCAACCTATAGCCTCAAGTCTGTTAGGATTAGGATATTGAATTTAGTAGTTAGAACAATAAAGTGTACAATAGGCCAGAATGCAGTTGTAATTGATTAATTAGAAAGTGCTGGCTCATGCATGAGGCAATCTATGCTATGATTAGCTGCAGTAAGTATAAAAGGGGAGTTTCCCTCCCCCCCCCCGCCGTTTTCTTCTGTGTAGTATATGTTGTTTAATTAACCTCATGATGTTCCTGTGTTCCTGACTATCTTGTGTGTTTTTTGCTTTCTGGATGATGTTGAATGTTATATATATCATATATATCATATATATCATATATATCTATATATATCTATATATATCTATATATCTATATCTATATCTATATCTATATCTATATCTATATATCTATATATCTATATCTATATCTATATCTATATCTATATCTATATCTATATCTATATCTATCTATCTATCTATCTATCTATCTATCTATCTATCTATCTATCTATGGATCTTTGGTTGTTCGGGTTTTCTCCCGCGTAAGATTGGAAGTATCTAGGCAACGTTTCGATGAAGTCTCATTCATCATCTTCAGGCTTCTGTCTTCGGCTCTGTGCTTCTCAGAGTGTTCACGGATTCGTTTCATTATATTCGGAGAAACACAAGCTAGCATTTAGACGAAAGTAATGAGAACATGCTCTCAGGAGAAATTTGCTGAATTTAACAGGACAACATTTGAGAAACTGTAGATGATTTCCTGTAGATGATTTCCTCACTCTGAGAAGCACAGAGCCGAAGACAGAAGCCTGAAGATGATGAATGAGACTTCATCGAAACGTTGCCTAGATACTTCGAATCTTACGCAGGAGAAAACCCGAACAACCAAAGATCCACATACAAATACCCGCGAGAACCTCAGAAAATATATATATATATATATATGAAAAAGCACTCATGTGTCATCACAAAATCTCCAGAACCGTAAAGCTTACAAACTTGAAATTTGGCATGTATGTTTCTTTTGGCTTCTAGGTGCTCAATAAGAAAGGATTTTTCACAATGACCATCAGAGCATTAGTATTTCCTATATTATTATTAACACGCTCGGATGCTAAGGAGTTCTATTCCCTCTCCTCACCTGAAAAGTTGTTAAGCAAATCTGGCTTCCCTCATTGCCTCTGCTTGTCAGAAGCCAGCTAGGAAGGTCACAAAAGGTGATCACATGAGTCCAGGGCAATGCAACTGTCATGAATGCATGCTAATTGTCAAATGCCTAAATTTTGATCATGTGACCATGGAGAGGCTGCAATGGTTGTAAGTGTGAAAGCTGGTGCCATTGTAACATCAAACAATCATTAAACAAATGGCTATAAATCAAGGACTACAGTTTTCTAAACAATTGGAAATATACATTCTTCTTGATTTGTAAAATGTGTATAATTTGCAATTAATGTGTTTTGGCAGGAATTTAGGCTGCAAACTATGCTCATTGCCACAGTGCTATATTATTTGTTTTGGTGGTTTGCATGCATAGAAATCTTGGGCAAACTTTTTTAAAACTACTGATACACAAGGAAAACACAAGGAAAAGCTTTCTTAATTGCCACTGAAATTATTAGCATATTTTATCTAATGGGAAACATTGATTTTCGTCTTGAGCTTTGTTTGATGATGTTTGCTCCTTTTTATGCCTAGAGTTATTGAGGTATACAACCACATGATGAAATGTTATTTGCAAAATTGAGTTAAAATACAGTCCTAATATGATGGGTGGTTTTAGAAGATTTCAGGAGACATGGTTAAAATTCACACTAAGTACTATACATTTTCTTTTATTTCCCTTGATGTGCACTATAGCACAGAAGTATCACACAATGCTTCATAAGCCAAAATACATTCAGAAAATGTGAGAAGAAAATGCACTGCTTCCTAGAAGGTTTTGTGAAAATAAAGTAATTGAGGAGAATGTTAGAAATTGGGGAGGATGATTTGAGTTCAGTAATGCTCAACAGTCAAGGTGTACATCACAAGGTGATCTCTTGCAACACAGAACTATCAAATAATGGGAAAAAAAGAAAATGTGATTCTAGAGTGAGAAATGCTTAATCATGCTGCAGAGGAATTTTGTGATCTTAGAAGCTAGACATTTCCGGGAAAATTCACTGTAATATTCACTACTGATTCATATTTGATTTACTATGCCTTTTAAAAATGTATGTATAATCAGCTCATTTTTAAAGGAAGCTAAGCATTTTTTTTTACATCACTGGTGTCCTCAAAGTAGGGACAGTGTTACAGAAAGGTAACCTATAGTGCATCAGATGTTGCTGAATATTCTTCATTGTTAGTCATTGCTGGTTAGGATATAGGTTATACAGAAGTATAGGACATCTGCTATCTTAAAGGATTAGGATGTACACATTCTACATGTAAAGCTTTCCATTTATTCCCAGGTACTAAATAGTTATGAAAAGGGAGAAAGAGTGAGAAAAGAAGAGAGATGCTTTCAGTTATGCATTTGGAGATGTATAGAGTGCCATGGATCTTAAGAAGCCCCAGTCAAACCATTCTTGACTGTTCCATTGAGGGAGGAGGAGCTGGAGCAAAGTACAGAAGTTCACCCTGCCCCACTGCAGCACTCGGGTCATGAACACAGGTTTACTAGTCTCCAATCCAGCATCCTAACAACGTGAGCCATCATACTCTTTCTATAGCAATGTATTATCCATTGATAGCTTGCTGGGTTTGTTGCAACTTCTCCAGAGCCCCTTCAGCCAGGCCATTTCTGGGTGACCAAGGATGGTCTTCATTGCTGCCGTAACAATCCTGTGGCAGATGGCCATGCCATATTTCACCCACTCCTAGCAATCCCTAACTTGGTCCTGTTACCCACCTCCCACAATGTGGATGCAGGATTGGGCTTTGAGAAACAAGTACAGCTAGAGAACTGCAACAGAAGGCAAGACAAATAATATGAGAATCAGCAAATAGAAAACAGAAGTAATGGCAATGGGAAGAAAAAAGGATATCCTAAACATAGCAATAGAAGGAACAAGCATAAAACAAGTATCCAAGTTCAAATATATAGGAACAAGAGTTATTGAAGATGGTAAAATGGTCAAGGGAGATTAAAATTACAATGCAGTAAGGCACACCAAGTATTGGGACAACTAGTTCCATTCCTACAACATAAGGCAGTGCCGACAAGCACAAAGAAGCATCTCAAACACCCTATGTTACCAGTGCCAAACATGAACACTTTGAATAAAACATCAATGAAAGTTAATCACTGTGGAACTGTGATCTTTGAGGAAAGCTGCTGGAGTGACCAGAAGAGATAAAATCAGAAATGAGAGAGAAAGAATTGGCACAGAACCAATATTAAACTACATACAAAGACAGCAAATAAAGTTATTTGCTTACCTGGAGAGGATGACTTAAGATTTCATACTGTACAAAGCATAGGTCAAAGAGCATGAGGTCAAAGGTCAAAGAACATGAGGCAAACCCAAAAGAAGATGAAGAGACATCAAACTCCACATCAAATACACCACAACAGCATCAATTAACAATGGTTGAGGGCCGCCAGAAAAGCAAGAACAAGGATTTTGTATCTGCATCGATACCTAAAGCAGTAAAAGCGGAAGTAAAGAAGAAGAAAAGTATAACTTTATTTAAATTGCATTTTAGTGTGTTTTATTATAAACCACCCAGACAGATCTGCCTATTCGGCAGTTTACATTTTAAAATTAATATTACTTAATAATAGTAAAATTTCAGCAACAACAGTTGGAGGGAATCTGCCTATGGATTCTTTTTTAAGAGCTTCAAAATACAAACACACACTAATTTATCTTACATTTCACAGAGCTTGAGTAGGCTGTGAGATTCCTTAACCCGACTGCATAGGGGGATATTTGGTGGAGAAAAATGGAGAAAAGATCACTATATTCAGAGGTTTGTATCGAAGAAGCCATGAAAAGCATCTACTGAAAAAAGAGAACCATGATATTTTAATCATTTCAATTTATACTTATCTTTCTAATCTGGTATACAGAAATAGGGGCTGACTTTGACAAAATCTGGATCATGAACTTCTGCGCTGAATGGAAAGTTGAGAATCCAATATATTTTGAATTAGTGCTGTTGAAGATCATAGAGATCTTGCTGGGCAAATTACATAGCACAATCAATGTTATTTTTAGACTCTAGATTGAGGGGGCGAGGCCATCATCAGAGGAGAAAGAGGCCACAATAGTTAATTGATGCGGCAATTCATCCTCTATTTGTAGCTTCTAGTCTAAAAACTCTCTCTATGCAGAGGCATAGATTCTGGCAGTTCAAGCAAGACTTTATAACACATATTTTCACACTGTAAAATGTTTTGATCTCATGCCCAGAAGACCCAATGATTATATACTCCAGTTCCAGAATCCCAATGTTTTCACCATTTTTGGATTTACAAGCAGCTAATGAGAACTGACTCTCAATGTAGCCAGAATGCAAGTACCCGCATCAGATAACCTCCAAAACGCAACTACGCAGATCAGTAATGTGGACATCTGGCAAAAAAAAAAAAAAAAAGGAAAAGGTGCCATTCCTAATATCCTTCAAAGTTGAATAGTGGAATGAATGTTGGAATAGCTTGATACATTTGCTGCTTGGGTTAAATGGAAAAATAGCAAACCCATCCAATCAAAATCATTCCACATTCAGTAATCGTTCATAGCAGTAACGGAATCTTCAGTTCTGGCAGTAGGATGGGACAATATTTTCGGATCTATCCAAAGACAACACAATAAATTTAGGGAATGTAAAGCGGACTGTGTAGCATCCACTGCTTAGGCCCTCCAATACTCATTGCTGGTTCCCTGACATCTGCTACGCAAAGTGTTTCCTCCGTGTTGTGTAATAATAGGCTGGCCATAACTTTAAGCTGCAGATAAGTTAAATCATCACAAGCATTTGCATTAGTGCTGCCTTGATATTTCCCAGAATAGCATTTCTGCCACAGTTGTAGACTTTTTTTTTCCCCTGATTCTGTATGGTGGCTATCTATGTTTGTTACTTTGGGATTGTTGGTAAAGAGTAGTATTTAAAACTTTTAATAAGAAAGAAATAAATAGTTGACTTTAAGCATAAGTAAACATGATCAATACCAAGAAACATGATAAGGCTTGCAAAGCAGGCAGAAGCCTAATTGATTTCAGTGGGATTTCCAAGTATGACTGCTATGAATAGGAGACTCATACATTTAGTCTCTGATCCAACGTAACACGTACGTGATCCAAACCGTTTCTAACAGATGAAATATTTACTGTTCAATTCTTGTGATGGAGAGGAAGCATATATTCAGCCACTTGTTTCCAGTCTGGGACAGTTCTACAGAATGATCTGGAGTATTTTCCCCAAGGAGAAAAGCTTCATACATCTTTCAATTATTATTGGACTCATTGGAAAAAGTGGTACTAGAATCAAATTGAAAGAAGACCAGACTGATGACAACAGGTAAAACATCTGGTCTTAAAATTCACAATGAAAATATGAACGTAGTTGTTACTGCGGCTTTGCTCCGCATTAGGAGGGCTTCTCATTGAGTCCAATGCATCAAGAGAGAGACCAAGCCGGTTCAGTCTTGGATGAGCAGCCCCGAACACGCGCTCAGGGAAGCTCTTTTATTGAACACACATTGTTAAACGTCACAAAAGAGAAAGTTCAATCTACTTTACATGTTAAAAGAGTGGGGGGTCTCAGTGGATACATTGTAGCGCCCAATCACAGTGCTTAAGGGATACAAAGTAACCAATCCGTGCCTGCAGTCCAGCCAGTAGCCCAAGGTGGGCAGCATCCTTTTGTTCCTGATACCTGCTTTCAGCCTACGTGAGGTCTTGCAGGTATCGAAACGCCTTTGCCTACGTGAGGCTTGGCATATAACAAAACTCCTTTGCCTACGTGAGGCTTTGGCATATGCCCAGGCTATTAGATGTGGATTCGCTGCTGCAGTTACCTTCTGCCTTTTAGAATCAACCTCCAACAGAAAAGGAGCATGCAGTCAACGAGCACTTGTTACAGGAGTCATGAAGACTTTGAAAAAAAAACAACATTCAGATGCGATGATCTGACTGCACTTATAAAATACAAACTTATGCAAGCCACAGTGTTCTCTGTGACCTTCTATGGAAGTAAAATTTGGGCTTTAAAGAAGCAGGATTTAAAAAAAAAAAGTATTGATGCATTTGAACTTTGATGTTGGAGAAGACTCCTGAGGATGCCATGGACAACCAAGAAAACAAACAAAAGTTTCATCAAACGAATCAACTTAGCATTCTTACTCATGGCACAAATGACCATATTCAATTTATCCTACTTCAGACACATTACATGAAGCTGTACCTTTCTTGGAAAAGTTATAATGCTGGGAAAGAGAGAAGGAAAGTAAACAGGATCATCATCAGCAAGGTGGATGGACTAGATCAGCGGTCCCCAACCTTTCCAGCTAGGCGGACTGGTGGTGGAGGAGAGGGGAGGGTTTTGTGCAAGCAGCATGTGCCTGCTTGCACACATATGCAGCTCCATTTATGTGCAACTGTAGCTGTGGACATGCAAGAATATGTGCTCATGCAACACTTGCGCAAGTGGAGCTCCATGAGCTCTCACTGGCCACTTGCACAGCCCAGTTTTGAACAGGCCATGGATCTGTGGACTAGATTACTGTGGTGCATAGGAAGAGTTGACAGAACAGTTTAGGATCGATCATCATGGAGTAAATCTATCTATGTAATTGCTAGAAGTAAAAAAAAAACCCAGACTGTTGGCACATAAACAGTCAAACAACCATCAATCATTCAGGTTATTAGACTGTATCCGAGAACAGCCCATTTCAAACTGTCCCATATATGATTATTCATTTGTTTAGGCCAAGAACAAACATTCATCCCTCAAGCTAATTTTATCTGGTCCTCCTGCTAATCTTCAAATTTCCTGACAGTTAGAACAATTAATCAGTGGAACAACTTGCCTCAACAACTTGTGGATGCTGCAACATGGGAGGCTTTTAAGAAGAGTTTGAATAAACCATTTATCTGAAATGCTATAGGGCTTCCAGCCTGACTGGGGGGGGGTTGGACTAGAAGACCTCCAAAGTCCCTTCCAACTCTGTTATCCTGTTATTCATCCCTGTCAAGACCTCAGTGTTATACTTGCAAACTTTCCCTTACATTTCATTTTCTGTTGGGAATATATCCTCTTAGTAGTTATTCAAGAGCCTTTGAATTATTCTTCAGGCCAACCTACACTATATTAAGAATGAAGTATAGGGACATAGTAACTATATAGTGCAGTGTTGGTGCGGTGTCAGAGGTTTTCAGTTCAATGTGCGGAGTGTGAAAGATGTGTGTTTGTGTTTATTTTCAAGGTCATGATGTGCACTGAAGATGGTGTTTGATTTCATTGTGCGAGATGCAATGACAATAAAGTAAACTAAACTAAACTAACCGGTCGTGCTTTGGGATCATACAAGGGTCACTGAGAATAAAGCATTCGTATCACACACAGCTAAAATATGTTTGATGGAAGGGACTATTTATCCCAGGGTTTGCAAACAATAAGCTTTATTAGTCAGAAAAGCACTATTAGTTCCTGATATGCTATGAGGTAAGAGATCAGGAAAATATCTCTGTATCTGCGCAAATAGCAATGTGACCTGACATTTAATCAAAGTTTCTGCACGGTTTACTCTGTGTAGTAATAGCCTAGGTATCTTCAAGTAGCACAAATCTTATTTTTCCTGAACCGTACAGAGGAAGACTATCAGAAAACCAAATGAAAAAAAAAGGAGTGGTTCCTCTGCCATGTTGCCTGTCAGAAAACCTCCAGAATGTTCTCCATTTTTGTCAGGAGAAAAATGATGTTTCAGAGTAAAGAATGATAATAACATTATCCTCAAAGCCAAACTAATTGCAGTAACCGGTTTTATTGGAGAGTTTTTATCCATAGAATAAGCAGGTATTGGCTACAACTCAAAAGGTCAACTCAAGTTGCAAGTTTGAAAACTTCAAATTCCCATCACCAGTACGAGACGGTTTCTGCTATTTTGCAAAAGATTTTTGTTGTTGTAAATAAACATAAATTTCTTATAATTGAACTATACGTATAGGAGTATTTGTTCATGTAAACCAACATATGTATATATAACAATGTCTACAATGATCTCCATCTTCTAATTTGGTGTAGTGATTAAGACACTATCCCAGAAACAGGGAACCTGGGAGTTCTCGTGCTCCTTAGGCACAAAGCCGGCAGGGTGACCTTGTACAAGTCCCTTTCTCTCAGCCCTTGGAAGGCCATAAATTGTGCATCAGCAACATTTATGTGCTCTGTTTAGTGCTGCAGAAAAGCCAAATCAAGAAAAATTGAAAATAATCTCACATTACATGCTTCAAGACATATAAGGAATTTGGGATACTAATAAGTGAACAGTTCTTGATCACATCAAATCTACCTTCAGTTCAGGAGAAGTGAAGCAGCTGTAGAATTAGGGCCCAAACTTACCAGCAGTCTCACAGTTAGCAAACAGGGATGAGGCTGGACCAAAGAACCAGTGAATAATAAATTATAATTTAACTCAGCGAAAGGGAAACAAGTTGTATTCTAGCTAAATCTATATTTCCCCTTTGAGAACTATTGCAGGACTTCTTTCTGGAAGGTTTGTAAACTGGCCAGGATGTCCAACTGAGACATTTTCCTTCTAACTAGGGTATATGGTAAGCCTCCCGATGCTGGCTGGGGAATTCTGGGAGTTGAAGTCTCCACATCTTAAAATTTCTGAAGTTAAGAAATACTGGTCTAGTGTAAGAAGCTGATCAGTAGTGGGATTCATTATTTTTTTTTATTACCGGTTCTGTGGGTGTGGTTTGGTGGGCGTGGCAGGGGAAGGATACTGTAAAATCTCCTGTCAGAGGGGGTATTTGCTGGTTCTCCGAACTACTCAAATTTTCCGCTACTGGTTTTCCAGAACTCCTCAGAGCCTGCTGAATACCACCTCTGGAGCTGATGTTTAAAGCTATTTTAAAGCTCGGTGCGAACCAAATTTTAAGCTTTAATGTCTGTTTTTTAATATGGCAATTGCGGATTGAAAGTTCAATTGCAAAGAGCGTGTACTTGAAGAGTAACTGTTTTTGTACAGTATTTTTATGCTTCTTAATATTGATGTCCTTGACAGAAACAGCTAGAGGATATGAACACATAAATGGAAAAATGAAGTGTTGTCCAGAGACTTAAGCATTGTACATCCAAGAAATAATTATGCATCATCAGACAGAAGGTTGAATGCCCTTTCTTATTTGCAGTGACAGCACAGGTGCTATAATGCTGAGAACGAAAGAAAAATACTTTAGCTCAGTCAGTGGTTAAAATGAATATTTAGAATGTTTGCCTAATTAAAGCATAGACATAGGCTTTACTGAATATATGCCTGAGAAGCATGATCTTGGGTAATTACTGATATAACAGAACACCAATAAAGTCTTGTATAGAATTGCACAGGTATGCTACGTCTTCTCCCCTTTCTTCTCATCCTGTTCTCTGTGATTTTGTTTCGTTCTTCTGGGGCCGAGGCATTTGTTGGTCTTAGTGAGCGAGATGGTTTCACAACAGAGCAACCAACTAAAATTATTTTCATTGAGGGACAGATGCTGCCTTCCATGGGGTAATGGATCCAATGCTTCAAAACAAAGATTGAAAAGGTTGAAATACAGTTGGATACATTTGTTTTCCTTTCCTTCTTTTTGGGGAAACCATTTTAGAAATAAAACTCAGCTCAGGTTAATTGATAATTGAGGTATCGGTTCTATAGAAGAGCTTCCAGCTTCCCAACAGTTTAGTAGGGATAGTGTTTTCCAGATTTGGCATCTTTAAAATACCGTATATGACTTCAACTCCCAGAATTCCCTAGGCAGTAGGGGAATTCAAATCCTCACATCTTAAAGTTATCAAGTTTAAAAGACACTGAACTAGGACAATCCCAAAAATATTTTAGATACAATAGATGATGAATAGATGATGGATAGATGATAGACAGACAAACAGACAAGCATGAGCATTTTGAGGCCAGTTCTCATTTTATACCCACTGTATAAGGTATCTGGGCCCTGTAACACTATTTGAAGAAAATCAGTCTAAATGAAGCTTTGCCAATTAGAGAACCTGTTACATGACATCCCAGGAAAGATATAACCCCTTTTGCAAGTCATTTCTTGTTCCCTACTTTCAATAAAGAATATTGATTTATAGCCTGATAAAGATACACAATGCTAAGGTAGTCCTTCAGGTTTTCCAAAGGTACCCCCATTGTCACTATAGCAAGAACAAAGAATTGTACATTCCTTCTAAATAAAAAGAAAAAACTTGACAGATAAAACAATAACATTGGGGGGAGGGATGATAATGTTAACACTGACAGTTATCCAGTCAGGCCAAAGACTTTGAACATTGTGTTTTTACAAATCTGAATTAAACCCTTAGCTATTCAGCCATCTTTGTGATAGTAAACTAGGGTAACCATTCATTTTCTCCTGAAAGTCTTTTTCACCCTTAATAGGTAGGAAAGATCTATTGTCAGTCAGTGCTCCATTCAAAATCCAAGAAAGAAATACTTAGACTCCATAAATTAGAGGAAAGAATTCTTTTACTGAAAAATGAAGTGGTAACACCAGTAGGATTCTGAATCTGAGAAATTAGGCGCGCAGATCACGTATACAAAGTGATGGAATTGTTCCCACCCCCCAAAGTTCAAAAGATTCTTCCAATTAAAAGTTCTGAATATGATCATGTGGACATCTTCAGGTGGTGATGAGGCCTCTGTCCGTTGACCTTGGCATATTTTGATAAAGGTTTGCAGCTGCGCAGAAAAAGGAAAGCTAAGCGAGAAATAGAAATCTAAAAGCAGTTATTTATACTCCCCCCCCACTCCTCATTTACACAACATAAGAATGTAACACCTCCAGCTCTCTTCCCAGACAATATCCCCCCTCCTCCCCCCATTACTTATGGCAGCCAAAAGATGCAAAGCAGTAGTAGAAGATCTTGAAGGCTGACATCTATGCTGAAAGATCTATGATTTCTATGCTGAGATTTCACTGTGACTCTGGCTTGTGAGTAGGATTTCTTTTAGTTGGGCTATTGTTATTTTTCAAGAATGTAATCCTACTCACAACACGAGGGGATCCTGTATTGAGAGTGTTAAAAATATTCAGAGATGGGGGTGAAAGCAGAGCCCTAATAATGTATATGCTACAGAAAATCTGTTGGCTGAGTCTAATGAGCCCTTTTCTTCATAGGCAGATGTTCTTTCTTGTAGAAATACTTTCAAACATGGGCCCCATCACCTCCTTCTCAAGTGCAAGAAGGCCTTCTCAGCAGCATTTTGTGATGCACCTTTGATGGTGCACAAAAACTGCTTAATCCTGTGAGAATATACCCAGTCCAGTTGACCTCTAAAGATGAGGTGCAGATGTAAGACTATTGAGGCCTCCCTGTATCCTTTGAAGCAGTTGGAAACCTACAATAGGGTTATTGTAGTCTGTGTAGGAAGTGATTTGCTCTTATTGAAAACTTACCAATCTGATGTCTCTCAAAGGAAAGCTAATAGTAGAAAACCATCTGAATTGGTTCCCATATTGTCATTGCTGTAGCTCACAATGCTAAAAAAAACAAAACACAACTCAGTAACAACCAAAGAGCAGTATGAAGATTTAGCTCACCCAGGTAGCTGTAATAGCAAACACTGCCTCTCCTAATGCATATATCACTGCATAATTTATTGGCTAAGGTTGTACAGAGAGCTATTTCTGACTCTGCTTGCAGTTTGTCTGTTGAGGTGGGGCGAGAGGAATAAACTCTGCACTTAGTGGACTAGCTCAGTTGAAACCAAATGAATAAATGTTTGGTTATGGGAACTGATTAAACAATATTTTGCGCCTGGACTATCAAGCACAAAAATAGAGGAAAATTACAGTTTGTGCCTTATTAGAGCTGTTCAAACTTTAAGCTCACACTTGTGGATTCCTTAGTACGATATCTGGTACACAGAAGGAATCAACAGGGGCTAGAATGGAGCTCTGAAAAGCAAGGCAGAACTGAGAAACACAGTTGGTTTTATGTTCAATTAATTTGGCTCTTTTTACCCCTCTGGATTTCTTTTTTTAAAATAAGAGAAACTGTTATAGGCTGGCTTCTTTCGTTTCTTCTTATTTTGATCACTTATTTGTCAGCTCATGAAGATTTAATACTTAAAAAAGGAGGAGAAGGAAGAGGGGGAAGATAAGGAGGAAGAGGAAGAAGAATTTTTTTTTTAAATCTGGCAATTAGACATCTGCCTAAAGTTTCTTCATTAAAAAAAATATGGTAATCACAATTATTTTTAGTGTTTGAAAAGCCTGTGTGTCTTGCAATTCATACCTAATTTCAAAACAAAGCAAAGCACTGCCAGATGTTTTGCTGCTGGAAGCTCAAGTCAAAAATTAAATTACTGTATGAATGAATTACAGTGCTAAGAAGATTATCAGAATCAGTGGCTTGTATACATGATGTCCAAGCAATGTTTTATTGAAAATAGGATTTCTCTTTTATTTAAATTGCCCACAGGACAAATGACAGGTATCAGATAGGAAAGTAATAGATTAGAATACTGTATTGTGTGGTGGGGAATCATTGATCTTGGAATGAACAAAGTAAACTAAGTGCTCAGTACAATGAATGTAATCTTTATATACTGGGGTTCTGTAATTAACATATCCCAATGACTTAAGATATTAACTATATCAAATCGAGGGATGCGGTGGCTCCGAGGCTAAGACGCTGAGCTTGTCAATCAGAAAGGTTTGGCGGTTCGAATCCCTAGCACTGCATAATGGAGTGAGCTCCCGTTACTTGTCCCAGCTTCTGCCAACCTTCTGCCACTTCGAAAACATGTAAAAATGCAAGTAGAAAAATAGAGTACACTTTGGCGGGAAGCTAACAGTGTTCCATGCACCTTCACCATTTAATCATGCCAGCCACATGACCATGGAGACGTATTTGGACAGTGCTGGCTCTTCGGCTTTGTAACGGAGATGAACACTGTCCCCTATAACCGGAAACGACTAGCAAGGGGAACCTCTACCTTTACTTTATAACAAATCCAATAATTGGGTCGATGGATGGATGGATGGATGGATAAGACCTGAACTGTCCCATAAAAATAGTAGCATCTAATAGATTATTTTAACATTCTAGAAAAGAAAAGCCAGAAGATATATTTTTTTTAGCTGTAGGGACACTTGCGTTGGGCTTTAAAATATGCCTTTGTTGTTCCTTTATGCAATCCCACTAGGTTTTTTTTAAAAAAAATTCTCTCCCAGATGGTGGGTTTTTTTTTCTGGCACCTTTTTTGTGCCCTGTCTGCCTTCTGTTTCCCTCTTGCTATGCTAAGTGGTCTCTTTGCTGGTCTCCCCAGTGCTTTCAGCTTTTACTTTTCTTCCTTCAAAGGATCTGCTGGAAGAGTAACAGTTTGTTCTTGATGTTATTTTTCTTTGAAGTGCCATTTGCTGGCATACTTAGTTGTGTTCAGATGGCAGGTTGCTACCTTCATGATTAAATGCTGTTTTAATAAAGAGAAACTTCTGCTTTAAAAAAAAACCCAGTCTGTTCCTTTTCCAACTATGCTGAAGAACACACAAGAAGGAAGACTTTGAGGATTAGATGGTATATCACAGGAGGAGAAAGGGGGGCAGGTATAGAATTTAAGTAAAATGCTATATAATAACAGAGATCTTGCTGTAACTCAGGGTGTTACTTATGAGCTAGGGCACCACCAATTGGGAGTTTGGTCAAACAGCTGGGTAAGTCTTAAGTAACTCCTCATTTGATTTTTTTTTTCCTTTCACTTGCATGTCTGGTTCTGTGTTGCAAAGCTTTGTGCAAAGCACTGTCTGTTACACAGATACTAAGACTAAGGTAGCCATTCTCTTACAGCCTAATTCTTATAAAAGGATTATCCATAGATTGAACTTCAAAGATTAAATAGTATCCCCAGACAATTCCATGAAGCTTTGACTAAAAACTTGTTTGCATTAACTCTAGCCTTACTTTCTGTTATATCAAATTAATGGGTTCATTCCCTCCGCCCCGCTCCCTTTATTTCAGCTTTTATTCCCATGAAAAGAAACAGATTTAAAATATATCTGATGGGTAACTATTCAGAAAAGAAACCTCTCGTTACAAATACTTACATTTCAAGAATTCATTAAAACTCCATTCAAGCATTTCTAACAACAATATCTATTGGGAAAGTTGCCGATAACACAAAATAGAACACATAGACTTTTGTTTAAAAACTTTTGTTTAAAAAAAGGGAGAGGGGTTGAGTTTTGGAAGAAAATAATAATATTCTTTTAAAATACATTTTTATATATAAAATTGCATGCAAGCCCATCCATGGATAAGTTCCCTTGAATTTTTTTACCCAAAATCCCATGAAAATTGTGAGCTCTCTTATCTGTGGATGGTGCATTTTCATGTTATTTTGGTTAAAAGAATCATTAAGGGTTGGTTTATCCACAGATGGTCTTATACACAAGTATATATGATGTATGTGTATATTGGAGAGAGTTGTATTATTTTCCCCACAACAACCCTGTGAGGTAGGTTGGGCTCTTAGGGACTGACTAACCCAAAGTCACCCAGCCAGCTTTCATGCTTAAAGCAGGACTAAAACTTACAATTTCCTAGTTTCTAGGCCAGCATTTTAACCACTACACTAAGCTGACTCTGGCTGTCATTTGTGATAGCATATGAGCAATAAGTTTGAATAAATGTGGCATGGATTGATAATTTATTTTCTTGACTGCAATCCTGCTAATTGTTTCCTTGAGTTTCTCTGTGTTCTTAAAAGAAAGGTTTCATTCCTCAGTTCTGAACTGAAGAAGCTCCTTGGATGAGAAGAGAGACATCTTCAAGGAAAAACAAATCCAGTTGCCTTTTGAAAAAGTACCTTTGGAAGAGGAATTTTTTTGATCATCCCACGACTCCAAGTTCCAGTGCTACTTGAGTAAAGGGAGTCTCCCTAAGTAATTGATTATACCGTCAAATTGTTATCCCTTCAAAGCAGGCCATGTCAGGTGTAGAATTTAATTGACATGGGCTATCATAACAGCATCTTCAATGCCTCACAATGTTTCCTCCCCCGTCCCCGCTCTTACCAAAGAGAATCAAGGTGAGGCAACCTTAAGTTTCTTTCTCATACTTTCCTATTTCCTGGACTAAGATCATGTTTTACTCTGGTCATTTCATATTGTCTCCAAGGTCACCACTGTAGTTCTCTAACAAACCACTGTTACTGTTAGGCATAAGCTTTTCTAGCAGTAAATCAGATTCTGACTTCCTGTCCTTTAAATTCATAATTCACTATCTTACAATCTGGAGCCACAGCGTGGATGACTCAGTCTTCTGCGCGATGCTTAGATTTCTGTATCCTCCTGTGTTTTTTCCTCAAGACTAAAGTACCCAGTTCCCTTAATCTACCCTTGTGCAACTTAATTTCCTGAAACTATATCATATGTCTTTCCATTCTTTGTACCATTTAAGCATTTCTAACCAAAAGAAAATTCATTTCAAACTGCATAATGTCCTTTACATTTCTCCCCTTTGGCAGGAAAACTAATAAAACACTTGGTGATGGACAATGACGATGAGAAAAATCATTTATATGGCAACTGCTTGGGATACATATTTTGAAACACAAAACTTTGGGATAATGAGCCTAATAAATATTGAAAAATATTGATCTCCCAAACAATGGAAGCAGAGGACTTGAGATATTAATACATTCCAAGTTCAACATTTTTCCATTTTCCATTTCCAGGGACTCTTTCTGGGTTTTACTTTTTTTTTCTTCATAACCAGTAAGGAGAATCAACTTTGATCCTTAAAGAAGAGATAGCAACAGCAAGAGCACTTAGACTTATATACCACTTCACAGTCCTTTACTTTCCTCTCTAAGCCGTTTACAGAGTCAGCAAATTGTCCCCAACAATCTGGGTCCTCATTTTACCAACCTTGAAAGGATGGAAAGCTGAGTCAACCTTGAGCCGGTAAGATTTGAACTGTCAAACTGCTGGTGAAAGGCAGTCAGCAGAAATAGCCTGCAGTACTGCGTTCTAACCACTGTGCCACCACAGCTTTTAGGATTAAGACAGCATAGAGAGATAGCACAGATAGCTTTAATTCAACATGTTAATATTATTGCATGGAAGAAACAAGTTAAGAAAGGATATCTCCATGTTGGCTCAGAATTCTCCCCCTGCATAGTTTCTCCTCTTAGCATTAGAATACCTGGGGGTACAAAATATTTGTCCTATGTTGAAATTCAACGTTTGCAGTAACATGCTGTTTTCGGTTTTGGTTTAGCCCTGTGTTTCTTCAAGTGTAATCCTATGATCCTTGGGGCTGCCCCAAGACCCTTTCAAGGATTCTCTGAATCAAAAATATTTACTAGCCGCTGTTGAACGTAATATAATATTAAAATTCCATCAAACAAATACCAGAAGCAGTAGCAACAATGGATGCACCTGTTTTAATTTTTAATATAGTAAATATTGATAAATATAACCCATACAAACAAAAGCTCCTCTGAAGTTCTCCACAATTTTTAAAAGTAGTCTTAGAGGGGGAAAAGGGTTAGGAAACATTGGCTAAGCATATGCTCCAATTTCTGCTGACTGTGTTTACTCAATAATCCATAAATAAGAACATCATAGCTTAATGCAGTGGGCAATATCTAATTTCATCTTTATCCAAGACTTTACTATATAATATTACATGACAGAGGGACGCAATGGCTCAGTGGCTAAGACACTGAGCATGTAGATCAGAAAGGTCAGCAGTTCAGCGGTTCGAATCCCTGGCATTGCGTGATGGAGTGAGCTCTTGTTACTTGTCCCAGCTTCTGCCAACCTAGCAGTTCGAAAGTATGTAAAAAATGCAAGTAGAAAAATAGGGACCACTTTGGTGGGAAGGTAACAATGTTCCATGCACCTTTGCCATTTAGTCATGCCGGCCACATGACCACGGAGACGTCTTCGGACAGTGCTGGCTCTCGGCTTTGTAACAGAGATGAGCACCGTCCCCTAGAGCTGGAAACAACTAGCATGTATGTGTGAGGGAAACCTTTACAATTATCTTATTACAATACCCATGAAGTCACCAACTCAGGTTAGAATGTGAAGGAAATTGTTTTCTATTCCATTTTTTTTCCCTTCTTCCTCACACTGGCCACCCACTTTGACTTTTTTTCCTTAATCACTCACTATCTTGTCTATTCAGATTTGGGATGGGGCAACTTTTTGTTTTGCAGGGGTGGGGAACTATGGCCCTTTTATGACACATGGGTTTCAATGCCCAGAATTCCTGGGCCAGTTGAAGTCCATGAAGTCCATGGTTCCCCACCCCTGCTTTACTGCATAACAGACTGTTTCTTCAGTTTCGTGTTAGAAGCTACAAAAATCCATACAAACAAGGAAAACTTCACCTTTTTCTTTTTCATTATGTAGAGACACAGATGGTTGTGGGTTCTGAAATTTCAGCTGATAATGAATCATCTGGACCAGGAGATAAAAACAAAACAAAACAAAGCAAAGCAAACCTGCTTCTATTTTCAAGTAAGATGTAAGCAATAACTTAGCACAAAACAAAAAATAATAGTTTAGTTTTAAACAGTGAATTATGCACAAAAAAAAAAAGCCTAATATGACAGATTGCATAATCTTTGTCAAACAGGCTAACATTGTTATTCAGATATGCTGGTTCTCTCTGTATATTTTCATGCCTCTTATATTATTTAGACATTAACCAGAAACCTTGGCCCGAAGTTTCTATTTTAGTTTGAAAAAAAGGCACCCAGATGGATCTTGGTGGGTTTGCCAGGGAAGTGAACAACTATGACTGTTCATGTACTTTGAATGAAGGAGAGATGTATGTCTTCTCCTACATATGATACTGAGCAGAATTTTCCAGAGAGATAATAGTACCTGAAAACTGCTAGCTGTATGAAAACCTCACCAAATCAATCCAGAACCCCAGTGAGAAATGACCTTGTCCTAAAATTTATAATATTAAGAAGAACACAGCACTGTCCAAATGATCAGAATCCTGTTCTTGTACTAACAGACACATAATTGTTTTTATTAACCTCCATCTTGTGAGAGAAATCACTGGGGTAGCTTTTTATTACTTAGAATTCTTGTCCTGAGAACATTCCGAGAATTGATAAATTATTTTCCCATCTTTTTCTGAAACTATCCTGAAACTCTATTACTGTCATTGGTTTTGTTTACCAAGAATTGTGCACTGAGTGAGCTGAAGAAATGAACCCGGGTTTCATTCTCTCTCCAAAATACTCCTCTTAGTCTTGATCTAACACTACATCTAATGCTAGATAAGGAGCCCACTTGGACACTGGCTCCATCCAAAGCCATTCATTTCCTTTGTCCTAAATGATCCCCTTGTCATGAATCCTGAAGGGTCTATATTTTTTTTTGAAAATTTTATTTATTTATTTATTGTATTTATTTTATAAATACAAATAAAACATCTTTTTCTGAAAATAGCATGGTCTCAGGTTATCACTTCTTCATACAGACACAAACTCAATTTCATGCTCATTTTTATGTTCTATTCCATATCTTATTACTGTTTTATATTTTCTACATAGTTTTTCCCCCTCTTTTAATTTTCTCAACTTTATTTTAATTATCTCATCTCAATTCAAATCATTATATTTATACTTTTGTCTGTCCTGTTGCAATTTCATATTATCTTTTCTCCTTAAACAAGTTTTCCCCTGTAGTTACTAACTGGAGTATGACACCTTTATATCTTTTAATTTTATCCATTCAAACTCTTATTTAAGCTTCAATGTATACCTTTAAGGTTATACCATTCAATATAATACATAACTTCCAATCAAATTCTGCTTGGTACATTCTTACAATACACACTATATTCTTAAAAAGAAAAGATTTTATATATATATATATATATATATATATATATATATATATATATATATATATATATATATATATATATATCATACATTCCATTCCAATTCAATTCTATCATTAATATTCATTAAAATCTTAACATCTTTAACATTTCTTTTCAATTAAATATCATACTTCCTTGGGAACACTTATAAACTTTCCATAATTAATTCTTTTTTTCATATTTCTCACTTATATTTTTATAAATCATTAATAATAATTAAAATGTTCCCATCCTTTCCTAATTTAATTATTTCATTCACTTTAATTCATTTATTTATTAACAAACATTCCACTACATTACAGTGAATATTTTATCCATCATTTTAGTCATATTTTCTAAAATTATTTCTATTTGTAATATAACAATGCTATCTTATGTACCTTTGCAGAATTCCTTTTACAATTAAATTTTCACCCATTATCTCTAAACAGGCTTATGGTTTCAATCCTTATATCTTTTCCCTGTTTCTCTATATCTTGTTTCTGTCTTTTACAACTTCTTTTCCTTACCTTCTTCCCCCTCTTCTTCTCCCTCCCCTTTTTATCCCCTCATCTCTCTACTTCTAATTCTCTCATCTGTAATCCCCTCTTCTGTTGCTTTCTAATATTATACTTATCTTTCAAACTCTTCTTCTTTTTGGTTGTTTTTTCTAGTCTTAAACCTTTCACTCTCTTTCCCCCCCACTTTCTTTTTTCCCCTCCACTTAAAATCATTTGATCATTAAAGATGGCTTCTTCTTTGTCCCAATCTTCTTGTTCTGCAAGCGTTTCTTGTTATTTCTCATAGTTCCAGATCTCCATATCTAAGAATTGAAATACAAAGCCAAAAGAACCTCTCCCTTCTTGTGCATCTTCTTTCCATTTTTTAAGTTCCATTTCCAGTTCTTCTAAGAGTGATGCCATTTTAAACACTTTTAAACAACCAGTTGATTAGTTTTAATCATTTAGATGCAAAAACCAAAAATCACCAAGTAATCCAAATAATCCAAGGCTGTTTCTTCTTGCTTCTTTTTTCCACTTTCTCTTCCTGGGGTTCTATTATTTTGTTGCCAAGTTTCAGTTAGGATGTATCTTTGTGGAATCTTGTTAAAGTTTCACTGTAAGTTCCTTTTAGTTTCAGTTCTATTCCTTAGTTCCAAGCAGTCTCCTCCATTTTTCCAGATCCTACCCTTTTATTCTTTTTTTTCTCCTTTCCTGCTTTTAAAAACTTTTAAATATCCAGAAATCTTTATTATCCCTTTGACTTTTATTTTCAGCTTAAATGCCTATTAATGTCAAAGTAGATTTTTTTTTCAATTTCTTGCTTAAGTCTCTTAGCTGTCAGTATATGAAGGGGAAGGAAAAAAACCCTGATCCTTTCCCTTTTTTCTCTCCTTCGCAGCTTCAAAGCTTCTTTGGGAACAATGGTATTTAGTTTAAATTCCAGGGTATCTTACGTTATTGCTTTTTCAGTTTAACCCAGTTGACCAAAACTTTCTCTGCTTATCTTCCTCCTGCACATTCTTTTCCGGTTCAGTTCTTCTTTGAGGTGGCAATTTCTGACCACCGCTGCAACCACCTTCGGGCAAGGGAGTAATGGCCAGCTGGGGAAGAGAGAGGTGGCTCTCCTTGACCCTGCTGGCAGTCTCTCCCCTCTTTACCACCTCTACGGGGTGGCTTAGCCCCGAAGCCAGCCGGCTCAGGCGCTCCGGCGGCGAGCACAGTTCGAAACCATGCACGATCACGGATTTCGGTCTGTCGCCGATGAGACTCAAACCGGAAGCCTCCCTGAAGGATCTATTTGACTTGAGCAATAGCAATAGCACTTAGAATTATATACCGCTTCACAGTGCTTTTACAGCTTTCTCTAAGCAGTTTACAGAGTCAGCATATTGCTCCGAACAATCTGGGTCCTCATTTTACCCACCTCGGAAAGATGGAAGGCTGAGTCAACCTTGAGCCTGGTGAGAATCGAACTACCAAACTGCTGGCAGCTGGCAGGCAGCAGAAGTAGCCAGCAGTACTGCATTCTAACCACTGTGCCACCACAGCTCTTTAAATCACCCACTGTATCAGAGACAGAAGTCAATGTTCTTAATATGAAGTTTGAGATTGAACAAGGAACTGTGGAACTGTGGAAGATTGCTATCCAAGATCTCAAATCACTTGAGATTCTCATTAGCTATTTTTCAATCTAGTTGGACCAAATTGATGCATTCTAGAGTCTCTAAAGATGACTTGGTGCTATCTCACATATATCCATTGGCCCTGCCCAAATCCTCAGCAATATTTCAATGCTTCCACGTGAATTTTCTCATCGCTGTCCCTATTATATGAGTTCTCTCTTTGATCTATTCTCATATTCAATTGGGGAGCTAGGTCGCAGCCCCATTCCTATAGTTCTCTCTCCCCATATTTGCTCTTCAAGGCAAAGAAAGCATATAAATATAAATATGAGGGATCTTTGGTACTCTCTGAATTTGCCTGTTTTGTTACCTAACTAGGTAACATCATCAGTGCTAGTCTAACTAGCTAGAACAGTGGTCCCAAACCTTTTTTGTACCACAGACCGGTACAATCCACGGACCGATCCACGGACCAGTACTGGCATCAGCACGCACAACCAAGGCAAGGCGAGCTGAACGACCAGCCAGCCAGCTGTCCCCCGCTTCTCCCCGCCACCTTCAACTCCTCCTTTGTACCTTCTCGCGGTCAATGGGCTTTTGGGGCTCTTTCTTAATCTCCTGCTGAGTAACATGAGACTCCACCGCCATCTGGACAGCTCTTCATTCGAAGCCGCCCCACCCTTCGACGAAACTAAGGCGCGAGGATCCCTTCAGCATCCAAACGCCACTTTCCAACCGACGACCGACAAGCTCACCTGGAAGCACTTTCTCAAGCGCCGTCAAAACAAGATGGTGGTGCCCAAGCAAAATAGGCAGCCCGGTACAAAATGATCCACGGACTGGTACCAAGTCCAGGGCCCGGTGGTTGGGGACCACTGAGCTAGAAAATAAGCAAGCTCAGAGAGCACCAAGGACCCCTTATTTCAACCCGAAGGCCTCAAATATTATCCTTTATTAGTAAATATAAACAGCCAATACTATATAAATTGCTCCAGAATGGTTAAACAAACCCTAGAAATTACAGAAAACAATGGTCACACAGATGTTGGAGGAGGAGACCCAGAGGAGGCAAGATTAATTGAAACTCCCTGCCAGTGGAAAACTACTCTGATTCATTGGTTCAGAACACTGTCAAACCACCTTTATAATGTTACTTTAGAGTAGCAGCTGAGCCACTGGTTCAACTGATCACTTGTTTCACAGGCAGGAGAACCCAAGATTATGGGGCTAAACTTGGGCCCATGCTGCCAACAAAGCCTTTTCCATTTTCAGCCTTCCAGAAAAAATGGTTTTCTTTCCTCTCTTGGCTCTTTCTAAATAAGATAGTTCCAGATTATACTCTAACAGCCTGAACCATTTGACCTCAGTTTAATTTAGATCCACCTACAGGTTTTTTAGAGGGTAACCTATGCGCAATATATTGTTTAATTTGGCATCAACCACCCAGAACTGAAGTGTGATTTCACCTTTGCTGAGACATGATCCTATGTTTCATTTTTCTCCTTTATTTACTGTTTCTTTTCCACTGTGTGCTTTGTATTGAGTAAACTCTATTCTCTCAGTATTTTTCCTACAATTAGGCCAGAAAACTTAGATACGCCAATCCATGTCCTGAAGAGGAGCACACTGTTTGTTTATTTATTAGCTTATTTATTTGTTTGCATTTATTTACTTTACTACTTATTAACTTGTGGGGTGGGGGGGGGGGATGAATGCTGCCTGAACTTTATTCCTAATAGCATTTCTCCTGTTATGGATCCAGCTAGCAGATTCTATTATGGAGTTTTCTTACTTTTCAGGTCAATTCATCTTGATTTTGACTTGCATTTGCCAGCTGAAGACAAATGATTATTAAAAGACATTTTTTTTTTTTTGGAGCAGAGCATATTTTATGCCAAGGTTTGTTAGCCTGTTTGTTTTCCTGCTAGCATTTCATATTATTAGCCAAGGAAATATGGGCTCTGGGAGACCTTGTATCTTGTATTTTAACTAAGTTGTTATGCCTGCCTAGAAACTAAAAACAAAACTCAAACTCACGCGGTGCAAACTTGGTTATTGTTATGAAGGCGGTGTCATAAGTCAAGATTTGAAGTTGGCAAGTTTTCAATAAAACAGTGTTAAGACCAATCTTTTTCTCTTCTGACTTTGAACATTACGTTGAAATACGGTTTATTGAAAAGGAAAGTCAATGCTGAGCTGGAAGAGGGGAGAGGGTGTGGAAGCAATTGTGTCTACCACAGCAGCTCTGGATTGTAAAATACAGAAGGCTACATAAACCTTCCATTCATAATGCAAGCAGCATCAGCAGTGAAGGGAGATACTATTTGCAGCCAGTTTCATTAATACAAGAGAACAATTTATTTTATTGATGCCATCTTTGAAATAGGCAGCCAGCAGAAATACATTCATCCTCAAGCACCCTTAAGGTATATTATAGCTGTATGAAAGTTCCCAGAAATATTTATAAAGTGAAGTAAAAGTTGAAACAGCCTAAGCAGATTTTGCATGTCATAATATTGTGAGACTAATAGATAAGGGCCCATAAAAATTATTGGAACTGGGTTTTTTTCCCCCGTGACTTGTACTCGGATAGAGAAATCAGATTTCTAGCTGAGAAATAATTGCATTGTTTGCTTTTGGTCTGAATAACTTGCTCCAGAGGTGGTATTCAGCAGTTCTGGAGAACCGGTAGCGGAAATTTTGAGTAGTTCAGAGAACCAGCAAATACCACCTCTGACTGGCCCTGCCCCCATGTATTCTCTGCCTCCTGAGTCCCAGCTGATCGGCTGGGTCTTGTTTTGTTGCCCTGCACAGGAGAACGGAGCTGAAAAGCAGGTTAGTGGGGTGGGGAGGGAATGGGGATTTTGCAGTAACCTTCCCTCAGGAGTGGGGTGGGAATGGAGATTTTGCAGTATCATTCCCCTGCCATGCCCACCAAGACACGCCCACCAAGCCAAGCCACACCCACAGAACCGGTAGTAAAAAAAATTGAATCCCACCACTGACTTGCTCTATTAGGTCCTCTCTACAAAATTGATTCTTTCAAAGAAGCAAACAAACAAATGGAAGAACTGCTATTGTTTACAAAAGTTTGAAGGAAATGGTATAAGACTTCTCCAAAAGATGTTTATACTGCCACTTAATAGGTTTTCGTCCCCAAATGAGAGACCTTCCAGGGAAGGGAGAATGTAATTTGGCCAAATGCAAGTCATATTCAATAATTTGTTGGAGATGATGATGTATCACCGCAAAAAACTTACATTCCTTGTGGTCATTTCATAACTTCATCTGCATCCTTAGGTACAGTGAGAGTTTGATGCCACTGTTGGCTGAGAAAACGTTGCAATGTGGATAGTTGCCCTTGCTGCTGCTGTCCTCCATACTCAATTACCTTGTTCCCTTCTGGAAGATTTAGCTCTTACTATCTCAATCAATATTTTAATGGAATCTATACACCACAATCAATAGGCTCACATTGTATTCTCATTATTGCTAAGAGTTGTACTCATTTCCTGGAGATTATAGATATCTCTTTTGAAAATTCTAAGCATGGACCTAAGTGCAACTCCAAAGCTGATTGAAGCAATTTTTAACTTCCTGTAAAAATTATAAATGTTGGAATTGCTGCTTCCTCTTACCACTTGTTCCAACATTAGAGTTTAATGACCCATTAGTAAAATCTCAGGCTATTACAAAGTAGTCTTCCAGAATTAGCCCACAAAGGTGAGCGCATTTGATACTGCAGCTTTTTATTGATAAGAACTTCTAGAATAGAATTTAAATATGTAGCTATTTCAATGAGAACTATCTGTAGATGTAGAGGGAAGAAGGAATAGCCTTGAAGGACAGGATGAAGAGTTGCTACCAAAGCAATAGTCAAATAAAAAGACCCTAAGTCTGGTCCAAGAAAATAATGTGACTAAAATTTTCAGAGACCTCCCTAGTTCACATGAAGATAAAAGGAGGGAAAATCATATTCAGGCTTACCATATTTTATTATTATAGTTTACACTAACCTGCCATGGTTGCTTTCGTCCGAGATAAAGAGTACCAAAGAGACTTACAATTCATGGTTAATTCCCACATGAGTAATGCAGCTCCAAAGGAACTATATAGGAGATTTAATACCTGTGTTCATATATAGAATAAGAATTGCTTTTTTGGTTTGGCTTGTGTAAAGTTTAATTATTACAGTTTATTAGTCATGGTGCATGGGTTAGCATTATATAAGAATTGAAACTGTGGGGTTAAGAAGCCACACTTAAAACAAACTGCCACTTATTCCAAAATGTCAGTGGAGCATTGTCCAAATTTTCTGGATTATGTTTGTAATCTATCCAATTTTTATGCTCACCTTTAAATCTAACAAAACAAGGATATCGTAGTTGGTATAGATAAAGCTAAAAACTTTTATGGTGAACAAGGAAATATTTGATTCACATCTTGTGTCATAGGCCTTAGACAAGGTCAAAATGACTGACATGTTACACAGGTAGTCCTTGATTTACACCGGTTTGCTTAGTTCAAAATTACAACAGCACTGAAAAAGTTGCTCACGACTGTTTTTCACACTTACAACCTTCACAGCATCTCCATGTGATCATGGGATCATTGGCAACTGACTCACATTTATGACGCTTGCTGTGTCCCAAAGGGTCATGTGATCCCCTTTTGCAATCTTCTGATGAGGATTCACTTAACAGCCACATTACTCACTTGACAACTACAATGGTTCACTTAACAACCATGGCAAGAAAGTTTGTAAAACGGGACAAAATTCACCCAACAACTGTCTTGCTTAGCAACAGAAACATTGGGCACAATTCTGGTAGTAAATCAAGAACTACCTGAATTGTAGAATGTTTTCAGGAAAAAATTCTGCAATCAATCAATACTGTCTGGAGATAAAATGAACATTCTAGCTTGCAGCTCCTTGCTTAGTTCATAATTGTTGACTTTGGGTCCTCTAGAGAGTTAGAGATCTCTTTCCCCAATGTGTGTTGTTCTTCCCATGAATACTTAGATATGTAATTTGATTTTAGATAGGAAGGTGGAAGTCCTCAAATGCTATGAATAAACTCAACCTGTTGGACTTGGGTACTGTGTGACATTTAAAACTGCACGAGCTGGTTCTCCCCATCTGTTACAAATCTAAAGACAGAATTCTTGCCTCCCCTGCTAATGTCTTTTGCTGATTCATATTCATTTCTATTATTTTCCTTGCAATGTGTTAAAAAAAAACCAACACCATTATAATTCAGGTTGATCCATCTTTCCTGACAATTTGTTAGTTGCAATGATGTCCAGCTTTATGGAGCTTGACACGTATACTGTACAGTTTTTCTTTTTATTGTGAGGGACATGGGTGCCTGATTGGAATACAAAATGCAGCAAACATAGACAGTGGAAGTGGAACTACCTGAAAATGGGATTTGAGCAATGTCTATTTTCCAGTTCAAATTTTCCCTCAAAAAATATGTGAATATTCAAAGTACTTGAATGAAGACAGCACCATAGGCTTGTCATAAAGGGTTAATCTTCTGACCTCACCAACTATGGACAACACAGTTTTCCACAGCATCATAAGGACAGAGCGAATTAATATCTTTCCTATTTTCTAGATTTTGCTCTGTGCATGAAGAGCTTTTAAATATTTTTAATTATTGCATGGAATTTATTGTAAGCTGGCCTGATTTTGTGGCCATGTATTAAACCATATAACGAACACACAGGTATAGCCACAAGCATAGTCCAATAATAGGTATACATCTGATCATTTATACAGTATATTCATTACAAAACAGTTCCATCTACACAAATACATACACTGTATATACAGTGTGTGAAAAATCCCCAAATATAACATACCTGTATGTAACTTCCTCAAAGGAAAGCATTTTGTTGTGTTTGTGAATTAAGTCGCTTGTTGGTACAATAACAGATTTCTTTTTGGCAGCTCCGACCACTTTCCTTAAAAAGAAAAAGGAAAAAGAAAAGAAAATTCATGATACATTTTTCAATAGTCTTACTGGTAGGTCGTTTTCACCATCGTTGTCCGAGTTGGAAGGAATCTTAGAGGTCTTCAATTCCAATAACCTGCTGGAGCAAATGGATGTCCAGTATCTTCTTAAAAGGCTCCAGTGATGAAGCAACCACAACTTCTGAGGGCAAAGCCATTCCACTGGTTAATTGTTCTAACTGTCAGTACATTTGGTTTTTCTTCCCTAAGTGTACAACTTTGCTTTTCTCTACACCACATATTTTGTTAAGTAAACTTTTCTATTGCAAAGATTGTATTGCAAATGACCTAATCCTCACACTAACCACTGTATCAATAAGAAAAGTCAATATGCAACTTTTTAATGTGCAAGTATGTTTTTGAATTTATAGTTTGTTTGGAAAAATTGAAAGATTCCATTGAATGCCTGGAGGGAAGCAACACAGTCATAAGATGAAATGCCACGTGACTACATCAGCTTAGACTGTCATCTGCAGGGATGTCCACAAGGATAAAATAATAAGAGGGCAGCTAAAACCATACAATCAAATAGTTGCCCTACTGTAGTCCATAACAATATTATTAAAAAAAAGAGTGGGGCTTGATCTCACAGTGGTGGCCATCATCTTGATTATTTTAAGACTGTTATCCATGGGGTGGGTTGGACATGTCACCCTAATTCATCCAATTTTTTTTCTTTAAAAATGTGTAGAACTGACAAGGGATCTCCTAGTTTTCTACATTGCATCCACATTGTTAGGTACGAAAGTGGGTTAAAGCTGGATCAATCAAGGTCCCTCCCTTGAAGACTGTTCATACTAATTTCCCACAGGATTATTTCCAGCAGGTCTGGAAATTTCGATATAGTATAAATGATTGTCTCTTGATCATGTCCTCTCTCACTAGCCTTTTGTCCTTCTTTGCCAATTATTTTTGTGTTTGTTTGTCTGCTGATGCTTAATAATTAAACATCAATCATTATTTTTTTGCTAGCTGAACTGAACGCATTGTTTGCTTGCACAGATCTGGATATGGGGCTGTCTGGAAGTGTGCTGGAGGCAAGTTAAACTGGAATTCGTTCACACTAATTGTTGAACTTCATCATCATCATCATTTGATGTCAGATGGGTAGTCTGGCTTCAAATATAGCATCGTCCAGAATTTACCATTTGTTTCCAGCTTGAGGTTTTGTTAAAGCATATTTTAAGCCAGTGTTAAGATTACAGTTTCCTTCCTCGAAATGGCTGATTGGGGATTTTGTAATTATGATTCAGAAAAGGAAGCTGGATTAAAGGCTCCAAACTTTTGGGGACCTATGGTTTAAGTCAAAATGCATTGGATTGAACTGATGCCTCTTATGACTGAAATTATAATATTCCTGTGTATATTTGAAAAAAAATATGAATTGTAGGGAGCATTTTTTAGCATTTATTGTGAATTGCTGGATATTACTGTATTTCAATTGGAAGACCAAGGGATGTTTCTTGTTTTCAGCTTTGTTCCTTGCTGGATAAGAGTCCTTTACTCTTTTCCCTTTCAGATTACTTTTCCCATAAGTAAATGATTGTCACCACCACTTTAACTCAGTTAATGAAAGGGTAGCCATTTGGGGATTCAGTTAATAAAGATGTTTCCACCCCCTTATTTTGTTTGCTTGCTTGCTTGCTTGCTTACTTGCTAAATACCTGGAGAAAGGAAAAGCTATATCTGTATCTTTTATTCCTTCGGAGGAGATCTCGGGGGACTTTGTGTGGATGTTTCTGAGGTCTGGTTGCAGGTGGTCAGCCAAACTCGTATATTAGAAGCTCGGAGGCTGAAGAATTAATCTGACTTCCGCGCGGCTGAGTCTGTTTCCTTACAGGCAGAACAGATGTGGTTTTGCGCTTTTTCTATTTGGTGCCGATTCACATTTGAGGAAGAAAAGGGCTTCTGTTTGGTTTGGTTTGGTTTTGTCAGACTCAGACTCTGATTAGGCCCAAGTGAAAGTCCCTGTGAACTTTATCAAATAAACATGGAGAAGATGACCATAACAATGCCTCTCCTGCAACAGCCACAGTTGTGTTTTTATGTTAGTGGTCTGATCGCGATAGCAGTCATATACTGATATTATTCTTGTATCCTATATCTGTTTTCCCTACTGTTTTTTTTTATAGCCTTCATGAAAGCCAAGTAAAGGTTTGCCTTCTTGCTGAGTGAGCTTTGTGGTCTGCAAGATTTTGGTTGTTTCAGTGGCATCCACAGAGGGAAAATCAAAACCACCTAGGCCCAGAGGTGGTATTCAGCAGGTTCTGACCAGTTCTGGAGAAGCAGTAGCGGAAATTTTGGGTAGTTCGGAGAACCGGCAAATACCACCTCTGACTGGCCCTGCTCCCATCTATTCTCTGTCTCCCGAGTCCCAGCTGAGTCCCTTGTTGCCCTGCACAGGAGAACGGAGCTGGAAAGCAGGTTAGTGGGGTGGGGAGGAAGTGGGGATTTTGCTGTATCCTTCCCCTGCCATGCCCACCAAGCCACACCACACCCTCAGAACCAGTAGTAAAAAATGTTGAATTCCACCACTGCCTAAGCCCTGCTCCTTTGCATCCAGTTTTGTTCTCCACAATATAAAAAAGATGCTGAGACTCTAGAAAAAGTGCAGAGAAGAGCAACAAAGGTGAATGGGGGACTGGAGGCTAAAACATATGAAGAACATATGAAGCTGCAGGAATTGGGTATAACTCACTGAATGAAAAGAAGGATTAGGGGTGACCGCATTTCAATATCTAAGGGGCTGCTACAAAGAAGGGGGGGGGAGGGTGTCAAATTATTCTCCAAAGCATCTGAAGGCAGAACACGAAGCAATGGATGGAAACTAGTTGACTAATTAAGGAGAGAACCAACCTAGATATAAGGAGAAATTTCCTGACAGAACAATTAATCAGTGGAATGGCCTTCAGAAGTGGTGGGAGATTTTTTTTAAAAAAAGAGATTAAACAACTATTTATCTGAAATGGTATAGGGCAGGGCTGTCAAACTCCAGACCCACAGGCCAGATGAGTCACGCACTGGCCACGCTCACGAAAAAGTCCTGATACATCATGTACACACCACCATGATGACATGAGTTTGACACACCCGGTATAGGGTCAAACAGATCAAAACAGATCAAACAGATAATCAGAGTTGGAAGGGACCTTGTAGGTCATCTAGTCCAACCCCCCACCCAAGCAGGAGACCCTACACCATTTCTGACAAATGGCAGTCCAATATCTTCTTGAAAGTCTCGAGTGATGGCGCTCCCACAACTTCCAAGGGCAACTTCTGTTCCATTGGTTGATTTTTCTCACTGTCAGAAAGTTTCTCCTTATTTCCAGGTTAAATCTCTCCTTGTTCAGTTTCCATCCATTATTCCTTGTCTGGTCTACAGGCGCTTTAGAAAATAGCTTGACCCCTTTCTCCCTGTGGCAGCCCCTCAAATATTGGAAGACCACTATCATGTCTCCCCTGGTCCTTCTCTTTACTAGACTAGCCAAGTCCAGTTCCTGCAACTGTTTGTTGTATGTTTTAGCCTCCAGTCCCCTAATCGTCCTGGTTGCTCTTCTCTGTACTTTTTCTAGAGTCTCAACATCTTTTTTATAATGTGGTGAACAAAACTGGATGCAGTACTGTTATGTCCTGAGAACTCTAGGAGTTCTCACTCAGGTCCACTCACTTTGCGTGGGCGTTCTTCCCTTCACCCATTGGTTGGTTCTCCCCAGCAGCCAGCTATAAAAGCAGGCTGCGGGGTCCCACCGGTTGCTGATTGCTGCGAGCCAGTTCCAGGCGTGGCAAGCACGGTCAGCCCTTTATTGTTTCAATAAAGTATTCGTTGCATTCATGCTCTGGTTCAGCCTCTCTTTTCCCAAACTTAACACTGGCGACGAGGATGGGATGGCTACCAGAAGCACCATGCAACCGCTGAGTCACTAGCCGCCGATCCGCAGCCAGAGAGAGCGATCGGCCGGCGATAAGAGCAACGCTGATCTGCATGCCAGAGAGAGCGGTCAGCAAACAAAAAGAGCAAACAAAAAGAGCAAACGCTGATCCGCTGACAGAGAAAGCGGTCAGCAAGCGATAGAAGCGAACGCTGATCCTCAGCCAGAGAGAGCGGTCAGAATCGAAAGTCAGAAGCGCCTGTAGCCGCTTGTTAGCCCAGCTACAGGGAAAGTGAAGCGCTGCGAGCCGCAGCCGCTCAGTATTAGGCGCGAAATTCAAACGGCTGTCATTTGAATTTCAAACCTAAAAGGTACAGCACAGCGCTGTAGCCCAGTCACTGACGCCCACACAGGTGCGAATCTAGACGCCGCCAAAGGCTAACGGCCAAACGTGGTTAACCCAGAGAGAAAGAGAGGATTGCGAAAAGCCTCTCCTGAGCTGAAATCACTTGCCTACCACAGGCACTAAACATTGTCTGCTGCCCCAGAGAGATTTTTCCACAGGTAGTTCAACCGCCCCAGCACCATGAGTTCCAACCCAGTCTTCCCGGCGTTCAAACCAGACGAGGAGAAGTGGGAATCGATAAGAACCGCTTTAATCATTACATCGATGCAGTCGGCCTGGCGGATGCGGGAGAGCATCGGAAAAATCCTATTTCCTAATCTACTGTGGAGCCACCGTCTACGATACTGCCTCGGCGCTCGTGGCTCCTCGTGAGCTGAAAAACGTCCCGTGGTCTGGAGTTACTTGAAATCCTCACTAACCACTATTCTCCCAGGCCCTCACAGATTGCCAGGAGATTCACCTTCCGTATGAGGAAGCAATCGAGCAAGGAGACCATCAATCAATATATGGCCGCTCTCAGAACAGCGGCATTGCATTGTGGGTTTGGAACCTACCTGGAGGACATGCTCCTCGATCAACTAGTCTGCGGGGTCAAGGACCTCCACCTGCAAAGGCGCCTTCTCGCAAAAAGACCTCAACCTCGCACAAGCAGTCGAGGAGGCCTTGGCAGCGGAGTTGGCAACGAACTCAGCCACCAAAATCCAGGGCCCAAGTGCCAAGCTGACATCACTTCCAGTCCACTCCGAGGAGGTGGTAGCAGAGGAAGCCATCAGTGATGAAAGCGACGTCCACCGCCTCTCCAACGACAGACGGCTGCAGGTAGGAGCCAAACAAGAAAACACCGGTCCACCCAAGCACATCACCCTGTGCCTAGCCTGTGGGGATCTCATCAGAGGGCCACCTGCAAGTTTAAGGGAGCCACCTGCAATAACTGCCATAAAAGGGGACACATCGCGAGAGTCTGCCAAGCCCCCAAAGCGCAGCACAAAGACACCCCCTCACACTCGGGACCACAGAGGCAAGTATTGAACTGTCGCACGCACCACCTTGCCAAGCACACTTGCCACACTGTTAGTAAAATTTCTCTCTCCGTTTCCCTAGAAGGTAAACCGTGCCGTATGGAGGTTGACACAGGGTCAGCGCTCTCAATTATCTCATGGAACACCCTCAAGAGGCTCCAACCCAGCCTATCCACTAGCCGGCTCCAGAGATGCCAGTTTAGCCTGAAGGACTACCAGGGGAAGACCATTCCTGTAATCGGCAGAGGCAAGTTCCTTGTCAGTTTTAGAGCTTTTAAAGGTCACCTACCTCTAGTGGTAGTTAACGGCAATCTACCCACCTTATTGGGGCTCGATTGGTTTCCCCATCTCGGCCTAGGGCTAACAGGAGTCCATGCTGTCTCAACCTCAGACACTGACTCCTTATTCGCTGATTACTCAGATGTGTTCAGCGAAGAGCTGGGGTGTTATAACGGTACCCCCATCTCATTCTCAGTTGACCCCCAGGCAGTACCAATCAGGCTAAAACCGCGTAGGGTCCCATTTGCTATTCGACCAAAACTAGATGCCGAATTGGATAAACTGTTAAAACAAGGGGTCATTGAGCCAACAGATTTCGCCAAATGGGAGACGCCCATTGTCACACCCCTCAAAAAAGACGGTAGCCTGAGAATTTGCTCGGACTACAAGGCGACAATCAATAAATTTTTGCAAGTTAGCGCTTATCCTGTGCCCGTCATTCAGCATTTATTACACACATTCGAACCAGGCAGCATTTTTGCTAAATTGGACATGTCTCAAGCATATCAGCAGTTCCCTGTTGATAACCAAACAGCGGAACTCCAGACCATTGTCACTCACAGGGGTGCTTTCCGATGCAAGCGTCTCCAATTTGGCGTAAGTGTTGCCCCAGGTATTTTTCAATCCCTCATGGAGCGGATTTTGCAGGGCCTCCTGGTGTAGTACCCTACTGACGACATCTTAGTCTCGGCCAGGACAGACCCCAACTCTTCCAGAGAGTTCGAGCAGTGTTAGAGAGGTTCAGACAGCATGGCCTCAAGTTAAAAAGAAAAATGTGCCATTGCCACTAGACAGGTGGACTTTCTGGGTTATAAAATTGACGCCTCTGGCATCCACCCCCTGGAGTCCAAGGTTAAGGCAATCCACGAGGCACCCACTCCAACCTCCAAAACTGAACTGCAGGCTTTCTTGGGGGCTATTGAACTTTTATGCATCCTTCTTGCCCCATAAAGCATCAGTAGCTGAACCCTACACAGATTACTGGATAAAAAGTCACCGTGGCACTGGGGGCACAAAGAAGATCAGGCTTTTCACGCCGTCAAATCACTACTCACGTCAGAGGCGGTGCTTATTCAATTCGACCCTAATCTTCCCTTAGTGCTGGCAGCAGACGCCTCCCCTTTTGGAATTGGGGCGGTACTGAGTCACAGGCTCCCCAATGGCGCCGAGGCTCCCATCGCCTTTTTCTCAAGAACGCTCTCTGCAATGGAGCGCAATTACAGCCAGATCGATAAGGAAGCCCTAGCAGCTGTTGCAGCCGTGAAAAAATTTCACGAATTTCTTTTTGGCCATTTTTTTGAGCTGGTCACGGACCACAAGCCCCTCCTGGGCCTACTAGCCGGGGACAAACAGACCCCTCAAGTCCTTTCCCCTAGGATGACAAGGTGGACCCTCTTCCTAGCAGCCTACTCCTACAGACTTATACACCGCCCGGGTAAAACACTGTCCCACGCTGACGCTCTCAGTCGCTGCCCCTTGCCGGCTCCGGCTGAAGACCCTGCTCCTGTCCACGCGATTTTCGAGATCACCCAGTTGGACCTACCCATCACTGCCCTTGATATTGCAGCTAAAACCAAGGCAGATCAAACGCTCGCCCAGGTGCTCGACTGGGTGAGGAGGGGGTGGCCAGGGGGCAATGTTGAAAACAAATTCACACCCTTCAAGACTCGCATGCAGGAGCTGTCCAGTTTGCAGGGCTGTCTACTATGGGGCACTCGAGTGGTCATCCCGACCTCACTGCGTACCCGAGTTCTGGAAGCGTTGCACGAGGGTCACCCTGGCATCGTGAGAATGAAGGCATTAGCACGCAGCTACGTGTGGTGGCCGGGTCTCGATGAGGACGTTGTCAATTGGGTAAGTTCCTGCAGCATTTGCCAGGAATCCCGTCCTGCTCCCCCCATTGCCACCCCTACTAGATGGGAAAGCGCCAGCGCCCCTTGGTCCAGAATCCACATCGACCTGGCCGGCCCCTTGCATGGGAAGATGTTCCTAGTGGTCGTGGACGCCTATTCTAAATGGATTGACGTTGCACAGCTGTCCACGACCACCACACTAGCAATCACCAACGTGTTAACACGCCTGTTTGTAACGCACGGGCTACCCGACGCCATTGTCTCCGACAATGGCCCACAGTTCGCATCAACCGACTTCAGCCGTTTCGTGGCCAACCTGGGCATCCGCCACATTTTCACAGCCCCATTTCATCCTGCCAGTAACGGATTGGCTGAAAGGGCCATCAGGACCACCAAAGAAGCCCTGGCTAGGTTCAGCAGGGATGACTGGCACCACAAACTCTCACGGTTCCTGATGAGCCAGCACTCAACTCCTTGCTCAGCCACCAATAAGTCCCCAGCCGAACTCCTGATGGGCAGGCGCCTGAGGACTGTATTGGACAGACTCCACCCACAATATTGCCCTGACTCTCCCTCGCTTCCACATCGGGGTTAGACATTTTATCTTACAGGAGCCAGTATTCGCGAGGAATTTCGCTGGAGACCCCTGTGGATCCCGGGCGAGATCGTAGCCATCACCGGACCACGATCGTATCGGGTCAGACTAGAGGATGGCCGCGTCTGGAGAAGGCACATAGACCAACTACGGAAACGCCTCAGCACCCTCGCCAGCAGGGATCCAGAGTCACACGAGGAAGGGAGACCTCATCTGCAGCCCCACATCCACATCATGCCCGGCGACCAGTACGCACCAACAGCCGACCCCGAAGGCCCGAACACGGACAGCGGCACCCAGACGGTTGACCAACCCGATCCTGTCTACGGGAGCGCATCCCCAGAGACCAACCCTACGAGCCCCGGGCATGCCCGAACCGAGGGGCATACTGATGACACCTTGCCGGCTCTGCCTTCCCAGGCAGACCCCGAACGGACAGACAGTGTTCCAGAGCTGCGCCGCCCGGCGCCAACATAAACCTCCGGCCTACCTCAGAGACTATGCGTGTTCGCATCTGGGGGAAGGGGTGTTATGTCCCGAGAACTCTAGGAGTTCTCACCAGGTCCACTCACTTTGCGTGGGCGTTCTTCCCTTCACCCATTGGTTGGTTTCTCCCCAGCAGCCAGCTATAAAAGCAGGCTGCGGGGTCCCACCGGTTGCTGATTGCTGCGAGCCAGTTCCAGGCGTGGCAAGCACGGTCAGCCCTTTATTGTTTCAATAAAGTATTCGTTGCATTCATGCTCTGGTTCAGCCTCTCTTTTCCCAAACTTAACAAGTACTCTAGGTGTGGTCTTACTAAGGCTTTATAGAGTGGTATTAGTACTTCTCTTGATCTTGATTGTATCCCTCTGTTAACACAACTTAGGACTGCATTAGCTTTTTTGGTGGCTGCTGCACACTGCTGGCTCATATTTAGCTGATTGTCCACTAAGACTCCAAGATCCCTCTCACAGTTACTGCTATTGAGCCTGGTTTCACCCAGTCTATATGTGTACTTTGGGTTTTTCTTGCCTAAGTGTAGGACTTTACTTTTCTCTACATTGAATTTCATTTTGTTAGATATGGCCCAGTGTTCTAGTCTGTCAAGATCCATCTGGATCTTGAGCCTATCTTCTTGGGTGTTAGCTATTCCTGCCAGCTTAGTATCATCTGCAAATTTGGTAAGTTCCCCTTCTATTCCCTCATCTAAGTCGTTAATAAAAATATTGAAGAGTACTGGGCCTAAGACAGAACCTTGTGGCACCCCACTGCTTACTTCCCTCCATGTAGACTTAGACCCATTAAGGACTACTCATTGAGTACGGTTTGCCAGCCAGTTGCGAGTCCATCTAGTGGTGGTGCTATCTATTCCATTTTTTTCTAGCCTACTAAGAAGTAGATTGTGGTCTACTTTGTCGAATGCCTTGCTGAAATCTAAATATATTATGTCCACAGTATTTTGCTGATCTACTAATTTAGTGACTGTGTTGAAGAATGAAATGAGATTGGTTTGGCATGATCTGTTTTTAACAAACCCGTGCTGACTGCTAGTTATTACTTTACTTGTTTCTAGATGTTGGCAGATCTGTTTTTTTATTATTGTTTCCAGTATCTTCCCTGGTATTGATGTTAGGCTGATTGGTCTATAGTTTCCTGGGTCTGTTTTTTTTCCCTTTTTCGAAGAAGGGAACCACATCAGCTCTTTTCCAGTCCTCTGGTAGTTCCCCAGTGCTCCAGGATTTTTTAAAGATATGGTGCAGTGGTTCTGAGATGACCTCTGTCAGCTCCTTTAAAACTCTGGGATGTAATCCATCAGGCCCTGGTGATTTTTTTCTTGTTATTTATATGTTGGAAGAAACTTTTTTTATTATCTTTGACTTTTGTTGCAAGTCTTTGTTTGTTCTGAGTCTTTGCTATCCTCACTTCATTGCAGATTCTGACTATCTGCTGATATTCTACCTTAGTTGTACGTCCTTCTTTCCATGTTTTGTACTTGTCCCTTTTTTCTTTCAATTTGCCAGAAAGGTCTTTGTGCAGCCATACTGGTTTCTTCTTGGATTTCTTGTTTTTATTTCTCGGTGGTATTGTACTGGTCTGGGCTTCTATGATCATACTTTTTAGAGTTTCCCAAGATTCTTGAGTTGTTTTCCCCTTTAGGATTTTCATCCATGGAATCTTTCCCAAGTCCTCTCTGAGTTTATTGAAATCAGCTCTTTTAAAATCCAAGACTCTGATGTCATTATGTTCTGTTGCTTGTGTTTGCATTGTGTTGAATTCTAGTATGACATGGTCACTCTCACCCAAGAATCCTGCAGTTTCAACTCCCTCTATCACTTCTTCTCTGTTTATAAGAATTAAGTCCTATATGGCTGTCCCTCTAGTTTCACCCTCTACCTTTTGGACAACAAAGTTATCAGCTAGATTGGTTAAGAACGTATTTGATTTCTCTCTTGGTGCAGAATTAGTTTTCCAATTGATATCAAGATAATTGAAGTCTCCCATTACTATTGTTGTGTGTTTCCTGCATATGTTTGTTAGTTGGCTGGCAAAAAGGACATCTATATTTTCTGCTTGATTGGGTGGCCTATAATATACACCTATGGCCATGTCATTCTTTTTTTCTTTTATATTGACCCATATCCATTCCAGGAGGTTTTCATCTTTGGTTTCATGCATTTCTGTAGCAATATAGTGGTCCTTTACATACAGTGCAACTCCACCTCCTCTTTTATGGGGTCTGGGGTTTTGGGTTTTTTTTTTTGAATAGTTTGTATCCTTCTACCAGTATGTTCCAGTCATGGGTTTCATCCCACCAAGTTTCTGTTATTCCAACTATATCATATTTACCTTTATGTATTTGTAGTTCTAGTTCACCCTGTTTGTTCCCCAGACTTTGTGCATTTGTATATACGCACTTGAGATCTTTATATAGGCACTTGAGATCTCCTGCTTGTGCAGGGAGGTTGGACTAGAGGACCCCCAAAGTCCCTTCCAGCTCTGTTATTCTGTAAAGTTCAGCAGTATCTCTTGTAATACATAAGGGGGAGGCTTTCCAGCATGATGCTGGACTGTGTCTCACATTTTGCTACAAATGCTGCTGGATTATTCAACAGAACCAATGAGATTTAGAAATAGGGTGATATCTTAAAGCAAAAGAAAAGAATGACAAAGCCTTCTCTGCCCAGGTCATCATCCTATTGCTTTTATTTATTTTTTAATGGAAATTGGAACCCAACCCTTTTCTTCTAGTCCCATGAAAGTTAGCTAGGCCTACTTCCAAACTTGGAAATTTATGAGTATACATTTTTGTAGGTGTGTTAGCTTACCCCTATTTCCTTTATATACTTCAAGAAAACCAAGGAAGTCTATTTAAAATCTAGCTTTTGTAAAGCTGGGTTTATTTTTTTTAAAAAAATATGTTTTTTTCAACCATTTCAGAGCTCTATGTGTCTTACAAATATCTAGAGTTTATAGCAATTACCTAATAATTTACACCTGAAATTATAGCATGATGCATGACTAGTTTCACATTAAATAAAGATCTTTAATGACTCAATGAACAATAAAGAAGGATGACCTAGATATATTTAGATGCATTCTCCTAAAAAGACATGCCTTTGGAAACATTTCCTGGCCAATTATTTAGCCAGTAACTCACTTTCTCTCTCAGGGCAGAAATTACTAGCAATGATTCTTCCAATCCTTTCAGGATGCTTTTCTGAGCATGCTCATCGCTTAATGAATTTGTCAGCCTACCAAGCAAATCTTTTACTTCCTTGATCATCTACCTAAGCTTTAATGGTTATGTCTTGATCATAAATCAAGGCAAGGGATCCAGGGAAGCACATATTCTCCAGTGATTACATATCCTCTGCTCGATAGATCTTGAAGCTTGAAATTATTATACTTTCTTTGTACATGCTCAAAGTGGCAGCCACCGAATGAGTCAATCAAATTTCATTCATATTATACAGACTGGTGGGGGAGCGGTACCTTGATTCTTGACTGGGCAGGTCTATGCAGTTGGGTAACAATTTCAGAAGTGATCTCCCAGTGCTTCTTCCTAAGACTAATAGAAGGTGACTTCTCCAAAACCATCCATCTGGCTTATGCCCAAAGCAGGACATTTTTAAAGTGGTTTGCCCTTATCTCTTTCTTAGAGAAGGTGACTGGTCCAAGTTCACCCAGCTGGTTTTCTCCCTATGTCAGGACTAGAACGCCCATTCTCCCTGTTTCCTAGTCTGGTGCCTTAGCCATAATACTGTACCAAATTCACTTTTGAGAACAATGAGATTTA